>NW_015151580.1:48465-56576 GCF_000732505.1 Cyprinodon variegatus | reverse complement strand
ATAATAATAATATTAATAATAATAATATTAATAATATTAATAATAATATTATTAATAATAATAATAATTGTTATTATTATTATTGTTATTATTATTTAACTTTATTGACCTCACATTGGAGAAATTTGCCTCTGTGTTTAACTCATCACCTTGGGGACCAGTGGGCTGCCATTGTTGGGCACCCAAGGAGCAGTGTAGGGTAAAGGGTCTTGCTCAGAGACCCATAATGGCAGTCTGTGGGAGTGGGGCTCGAACGTAGAACTTCAGGATTCCAAGCTCTATGCCCTAACCACTTGGCCACTATGACAACATATTATATATTTTGCTAGGTAAATGTTAACTGGGATTTCAGTAGATTCACCGTTAAATGGTTATTCTGAGCTCTGTAATCTAGCAAGAAATCTGAAAAAACATTCAAACTATTTATCTTCACAAAAACACGGACTTCCTCAGCACTAAACTCTTGCCTAAAAACTTCCTATCATTCTGTAAGCTACATAGTGTGTTTTGGAGAACAACTGTAAGTAGAACCGATTAGGATTTCTTCATAGGGCGTTAAGTTGAAAGGAAAAATAAAAATACATGCAGTAAAACATGATCTGAGTTATGGGGCTTAGTTCTCTGGAAGGTGAGGTCTAATTTGGAAATTTTTGAAGCAGGTCGGGCAGTGATGGCAGTTCTGAAATCCATGCATAATGCTCCACAGGGGGCCCTGATAACCGATTGAGCAGTAATGGTATTTAGTAAAGAATTTACTGTAAAATATAGATTAAATATGTTGCATAAACACTTCCCGTCTGAATCCCGTAAAAAGCTTAGAATTTTATATTACATTTATATTCATCTATGTTGAAATAATCCCAATCAGATTTATGCTGGTAACATTTCCCATGCAGCTGACTTTACTTGTTTCTTAGAGGACTTTTTTTAGATGTTAAAAGTAATGTGAACTGCAGTGCAATGAAACTCCTGTAGAAGGAAAACTAGTTATGCTGTAGAGGAAAGCGTGATGGTGTATATTGGTCTAAATCTCCTCGGTATGTTAACTGCTCGATGTACCTCCCAGGATGCCCAGGATGCCTCCAGCAGCGGCCATCTTGCCCTTGGACTCATCTGTGGCCGACCCAATCTTGATGCACTTGAGTCCGAGCAGAGAGACGATCATGCAGCAGAGGCCGAGCAGCAAAGAGATGATCATCAAAGCACGACATGCTTGAATATGACCTGCAGAAACAGAAAGATGCTGAAAATGCTCTTTTAAACTGTAAGCTAATTATGTGAAAGTTTAAAGACATCAGAACTTAATGAAATATAAATATACATTTTTTTTAAGATAACACACTGGTGCCAAAGCTGAAACAACATCACCTTCAGGGTCCATTATTAAATTTGTTGCAGTCCAATATGTTGTTTTTGTGTCAGATTAATAAAAAGTAACATTTAATCATTGTTATAAATCATTTAGTTTAATATTTTCCGTGTTTATATAAGTTGAGGAGGTTAAAAGGGATTCAGGCTAAATATTGGAAAGCTCCAACATGTTGTTTTCATCCAGATTGAAGGGGATAAGATAGGATTTCATCAGGTTTTTAGTATTATGAGGAACAAAGAGTAAGAACTATTCAGTGGGATGTTGTTGCTTTACAGCTGGAGGTGTTAATTATTGACTGAATGATTCCCTGATCATAAAATCCACCGCACCTTTTTATGACTGACAGTTTCAGTTGTAATGAGCAGAGAAAAAAAAACCTCACTAACCAACCATGATGATGGTTTTAGGGAAATATTTCTAATACTTTAGAATAAAGCAATACTTAAAACATATCTAACATGTCTTCCTAAAACTGAAACAATTTTGAAACTAAAAAAAGGAAAACTGTTACGGATTTAATTCAAAGAAAAAACAAATACCCCAGGATGTGTCTTTTAATAAAAATGAAATTTTATCCAATTTGATGCATAGTTTTGTACCTAAACCATTTGAATACCTAATTCTACTGCGGAAGAAAAATGACCTTTCTAGTTACTTCTATCTTTTCCTCCATTTTACAACCTGTAAAGAAAAACCTTCAAAATGGCCGCCAAAAGTAACCTATCCCGCTCTCCTATAAAGCAATGAAAAATGAAAAATATGCATATTTTTCACGTCTTAGAAATGTACTTTTTCTTAATCACATGTAGGGGTTCTAACAAAAAACAAAATGCTTTTCTGGTGACTGATGTTTTTTCTGCTTTTTGGCGGGAAATTTAAGATTTGGAAATCCCCAAACCTTTGGACCATTTGGACATGGTGTACTGACCTATGATAAAAACATTTGATAAAAACATTTCTTTTCAGCTTTTACGTATTTCAGACTATAAATCCCTGTGTAAACTGAGCACATTATAAAATCAAGCACAGATTTACTTATTTGATGTTTCCAAATGGAATCACTTCTCATTAAGTCTCCTCCTCAATTCATGTCACTAGATGAGTTTTAAAATTAAGAAATAACAGACCCAAAGATATTTAATATAATTTGCCTTTTAAAGGAACTAATTTTTCAGAATATTTAATTAAAAGGTTATTAACTAACAAAAGAATTACTCACCACTTTTAAAATCTATACAAAAGTCTAATTACAACTTATGTCATGTTTTTTACCGAGATACATTAACATTTGTGACTAAAGAATACTGAAAAGGTTAGCATGTTTTGTTTTATTATAGCTGTTAGGATCACATTTGGTCCAGGCCCTGATCTCGGCTTACCAGGCAGGGCCAGCATAGATTCAAAATCCCGACACTCGGCGATGCCGCCACTGTTCTCGGCACAGGCGTGCCATAAATTCTCAAACTGCCTCTGAGAGATGATGACGCTGCCCGACACCGTGGAGATCTTCCAGTAGTCGTTAGCCAGCGATGCCCCGGTGAGCAGAAACCCAATGATGCTCATGATGAACCCTACTCCCTCCATTGCTGTCGACATGGCTGCAAAGGTTTCAGATAATTTCTAAAAAAAAACAAAAAACAAAAAAAAACAAACTTGAAGCGTTAGAGTTGACCTGAAAGTGAAGGAGCCTCCACTGGAAGCCTTAAGGCAGAAAATGTTAGTAACAAGTCCTCAGAGGGGAAACTGTGGCAAGTAAGATTAGAATAGCTTTGTTGGAAGTACTGATGTCCCTCCTTCAGTTAAAGGTTGTTAATATGTTGTCTGTGGCTCTATCAGCTGGACTTTACACTCTACCAGGGGCCATAAACTGCAGGACCACGCCCTGTTGTTCCCCTTCATTTCCTACACTAATGTACTCATAGTGATGATGATAATGACGGAGAGTCTTCAGCCACTCTTCAGGTCAGCAGCTAACAGAGACAAACATATGAGGCTATTCACTCTGAAAACAAACAGCAAATTAAGCATGACTGGAGGAGGGTGACAGGAAACCCAGTATCTGCTCTGGTTGATCAGCAAGTGGTTTCTGCTGACAGTTAAAGCAGTGAAGGGAAAGGGAAGAATTATATATGTTTCAAGTCTCTCATTTCTATTTCTATTTCTAGGTGTATTTCATAGATCAAAAGTAATCAGTAAAACCATTTTAAAACAGCCTTAACTAACAAAAACCAGGCAAAGCAACAAAGTGTCCGATCTCCTTTTGACGCGGTTTCCAGGACAAAAAAAAAACAAGTGATACTATTTTAATAGGATTTAATGGTCATTTAATTTTTAAAACTGTCTAAACTATGTGTAAAAACTTAAACCTAAAAAAATGAAAAAAAAAATGAAAATGGCACAGCCAGAAAGTTTTATTTTTATTCAATGGAGTCACATTCCCTTGGCCATAAACGACTAAGACAACCGAGCTTAAGATTATTGGCCACTCCAAAAAAAGTTAAAAACAATCCACTGCACTTTGTTTTCAAGTTTGAAGACATTTCTCTTGCAGGAAGCTTTTTCAATTCAAAATGTCAGGAATAGCATTGAGTTCGAGGTTTTATAGTTTTCCATGTTTTATAGAGTAGCCCACCAAAACCTTGGTTCTGTTTTGAAAACTTACAAATTGAAACAAACGAAGGGGTCCAACCCTTTGGAATGGGGGTCGTTTGGCTTCTTTTAATAGCCAGCAATGCCCCATACCTGGCTAAGTCTTTGAATGGAGGTTGTTAAAGGGAATTGTTGCCCTGGCTGAATAAGCAATGTCTTCTGTTGACTTGTAAAGGGGTTGGGGTTGTGATAATAGCGTAAAGGGATCAACTCAATCGCTGCATTGTAGAGTTTTGAAAACGGATATCTGAGTCTACCCCTCTGTTTAAGGTTGGTTTTTCTTTCTTAACATAGATGGCTTCCTTCACACCCCTCTCAAACCACCTACCTTCTTTGTCTAAATGTGAACATTTTGGTCCTCAAAAGAATGTCCTTTGTCCATAAGGTGTAGATGTACCAAGAGTTTTGTCCGGACGAGGTCCCTCTTCTGTGTTGGGTAATTTGTTTGTGGAAAGGTTGTTTGGTTTCTCCACTGTAAAGATCAGAGCATTCCTCACTGCATGGAACTGCATATACTGTACCACTCTGCTCATATTAGGTCTGGGGGTTTTGTCCTTTGGATGTACAAACCAACAAAAAGGCCAACAATTGCAGGATAACAAAAAAAGCCAAACAACCACCATTTCAAAGGGGTGGACCTCTTTGTTTAAATTTGTATGTTTTCAAAATAAAACCAAGGTTTTGTTGGGCTTCTGTATAAAACCTGGAAAACTTGGAAACAAAGTCAAATAGATTGTTTTTAACTTTTTATTGGAATGACTATGACCTGGATGACTGAGAATCATCATCAGCATTATAGGCCAAATTCATTAATCTTCCAAGTTCTTCTAAGTATTCCTGTTTTTATTTTTTACATTTTTGCTGTGGTTAGTCTGAAGAATGTTATACTGGTACTGCATAGAGAAAAACCGACCGACCGACCGACCGACCGACCGACCGACCGACCGACCGACCGACAGGTCTGGACACTGGACACTACAGAAAATGGGCTAAAAGTGTTAAAAACCGAACTTCTCCTTTAAATGCCTTTAAAGTCCCCTAATAGGTGCAGAAAGTTCCCCTGTGTTTTCTTTAATCTGAGTTTAACTGCAGCTGTTCACACTTCAGAAGTTCTTTAGAAAACATTAGAGAATGAGCAGCATCTTAAAGACCAAACAGCCTAACAGAGAGGTCACCAGAGAAAGTTGTAGAGGGTTAGGTCCTAGAAAACAAAATCTGTTCCTAGAATCTAACAGAGATCTAGATAATTATACTTATTATTTTGGTTTTAAACAAAAAGTGCAATGCATTAAATGCATTTACTTTACTGCATTACACTGAGGACCAGTGTAATGCAGTAAAGTAAATGGAGTCCTTTAAAATGAGGACATGTCAACAGTTTATGAAGGTCCTGTTTATAAAGGCCATTAACCTACATGTTCTCCAGCCAGCCTTGATCAGTACTTCTGCCTTCCAGATCCTACACTTACACTTCAGGGAATATGCTTTATAAATCATTGGGTTTTTCAAATAGATATTGTGAGCGACATTTATAAAATGATTTGTCTTTTTTCCCATTTGCAGGAGTTGTAATTATAGTGGTCACATCTGTTTATACATCATCTAAATTTTTATCCATCTGTCTGAGTTGAGTACCTTTTTCAGGCCATTTATCTGCAGCTTCCTTCTACTATTCTTTTGACTCTGAATCATAGAATCTGCATCAGTGGAGAACTAAGTTGGAAATTCTACAGTTTTTATTACAGTTCACCTTTAAAACACTTCCTTACCTAATGTTGCTGATTAACGTTTGATCTCCCATTGGAGAAATTTATCTCTGCATTTAACCCATCCCCTTGGGGACCAGTGGGCTGCTACTTTGTGGCTCCCAGGTGGCAATCAAGGGTTAAGGGTATTGCTCAGAAACCCAGAGTGGAGGCTTGCAACCTTCTCTAACCCACTAGACCAGAGGTCAAGGTTAAGTGAACCGCGGTCCGGATCCAGACCCACCTGCTAGTGAATCTGGACACAACCTGATTTATAATTTAGAAATTACTGCATGTTGTCCAACGACAGTGTCTAACTTCACTTGCGCCACTTCTCCTGTTTATATGGTAAAGGCTTCTGGAGCGTCTGGCACCAGGCTATATGTAATACAAATTAGCCACTAAGCTGCTGTCAGTCTGGGTTGTTGCTGCTGCTACTTTTACACAAAGCAGGCAAACCTGTGGCAAGCCGGGCAATGAAGAAGAAGGAGAAGAACATGAGAAAAAGAGGGCAGAAAAGGTGTGGACTACTGGAAGAATTGCAGTGAACTGGTGAAAGAAAGTGAAATGGCATGCTCAAAGATGACCCTGCACAATTTGAGTATATTAGGCTCAACCTGCTGCTGTGAAGCAGGATTATCCACCATGAACAGAATCAAAAATAAATATGGATCCAGGCTCAAAATGAGCTCCTTGATATGTGCTTTAGAAAGGCTTTGTCTCCAATCAAACCCAGGTTTAAAGCCTTGCAGGGCAGCATAAAGCCCACTGCTGTCATTAAGACAGAAAAAAGATTCAGTCAGTTCAGTTGTTTTATAAAATATGTGAATCAGGAAATTGTCTATGTACCAAACTGAACGATTTTTGTTCTACACTTACAGATTTTAAGATGGAAAAACTTTTTTTCTTTAATTTTTTTTATTTAATAATTTAATGAATAACATGGATCCATAAACACCTAATTTTATTTCAGTGTTAAATTCTTTTTAAAGTAACAGATCATAATTAAAAATGTCTCCAGACCTTTACTGGTTGACGTTTTTATTTATTCGAACCCCGCTGATTTTTAATTGATTACTCCTCCACTATACCAACTCTCCCTAGAAAGAAAGGATGGGAGCAGTGGAAGCGTCTCAGTCGCTCGTCATTCTTACTCGATGAATAAGATAAGTTAAGTAGTTGGAATGAATAAAGGAATAAGGATGAGATGAGCTCAGGATGAATCTGGCAGGATTTGGTTTTGGATTGTGATGCTGCTCTCGGTGAAACTAAGGGGAATCAGAAAGTCATTTAGCAGCTTTTATGATTCTGAGAGTGTTTTATGGTTGGTTACAGTTAATGTTTGATCGTCACAAGAGTCCAAAGTCCTACACGTTCTGTTCTGACTCTGCTGAAAGATAAACATTACAACTAACTGAAAAAAAGAAGAAAACCTAAACTTATCCAAATAAAAAGAGAACATTCTTCAAATATTCACCATTATATTCAGGTCTTAGTTTCATTGCCTCTTGTTAATTTTCTCTTTTCTCCTCTTCTGTTTTCTTGTTCCTACCATCCATCTGTTCCCTGCAGGCCGTAAAAGCAGCAGGACCGGTAGCTCAGCGAAATAGTTTTATGTGGGTGTCATCTTTCCCTACCTGGGTGTGCCGCTACAGCAGCCAAAGCTGGAAACCACAGCTCTGCAACTGCAGGGGAGGTTTCCAGATCAGTAGATTACCACATTTAAAATTCAATTCAGTTTATTTATATAGCACCAATTAAAAAATCCCTCACACTGGGCATGCATGTAGTGACAGTGGAGAGGAAAAACTACCTTTTAAGAGAAAGAAACCTAGCGGAGATTGAGTCCAAACAACATTGGGGCACTTTTTAAATGAATTTTGTTTGCATTACCGTATAATAAGATAATAAGTGCTTTTCTGTTTTTAAGTTATTGCAACATAGTTTATTAAAAATCTCCAAATTATTGAGTTCAGTTTAATTTTGCTTTGTTTTTGTTTCAATCAACTTCTTAGATACAGCATGTGGTGTAATTTTACTTGTAATTTAAACTGATATCAGAAATCTGAATTGCAAAGCTGCAGCATCCATGTTGGATGCATCAAACACAAGCCATACCATCAGCTCATTTGCGCATGTGCAAGCAGATAGCGCCCCCGTAACCCTCACCACCCAGCCCCCACTTTCTCGCGGTGTGTTTCCAAAGCCAGCTGAATAGAGGACAACAAAGACAAGAACCTGCAGAGAGTTTTGCATTTATTGCAACTCAATGTAAATGACATCAGGGGGGAACGCGATGTGAAGATTTTTAACAGGGCATTCAGATCTGGTGAAATTAATAACTG
>NW_015151580.1:30829-45555 GCF_000732505.1 Cyprinodon variegatus | reverse complement strand
TAAGAAATACCAAAACAAGCAGAGGTTTTATTCACTGAAGCTTCCCCACAAAATAAAGAAAAATTATAACTCACAGAACTCACAGACACAGAGAGGCAGGATAAAAGTCCAATAGTTTATTGGATACAGATAGGGGTCCTCCTTGAGAAGCGGAGAGTACCCCCCCCTCAAGGGCGGATACCAGACGCCCAAAAATAAAAAAACCCAAAAACAAAAAAACAACCCACCCAGGGCGGGCGGAGGGGGAATCAGGCAAGGAGGGCCAGGCACAGAAACAGAACAGGGTCCGAAACTCAAAACAACCCACTCAGGGTGGGCGAGGACAAGGAAAGTCTCAGGAGGCCGGCCGCAGGGCCGGAGGCAAGGCAGAGTCTCAGATGGGCGGCTGCGGGGCCGGAGGCAAAGCAGAGTCTCAGGTGGCCGGCCGCGGGGCCGAAAGCAAGGCAGAGTCTCTGGAGGCCGGAGTCTCCACAGCTGCAGGGACCTTGGAGGAGGACGCCACCTCCGCTTCAGCAGGAAGCTCCGAGGAGGACGCCGCCTCCGCTTCAGCAGGCAGCTCCGAGGAGGAAGCTGCCTCCGCTTCAGCAGGCAGCTCCGAGGAGGACGCCGCCTCCGCTTCTGCAGGAAGCACAGAGTGGGACGCCGCCTCCGCTTCTGCTGCTCTGCAACAGGCTCAGACAGGGCCGCCCACTGCGGCTCCGGATCAGGAATACAGGAGCCCGCAGATTGCGGCTCCGCATCAGGAACACAGGAGACCGCAGATTGCGGCTCCGCATTAGGAACACAGGAGACCGCAGATTGTGGCTCCGCATCAGGAACAGAGGAGGCCACCGACTGTGGCTCCACAGGAACACAGGAGACCACCGACTGTGGTTCCACAGGAACACAGGAGACCACCGACTGTGGCTCCACATCAGGAACAGAGGAAACCTCCGACCGTGGCTCCACATCAGGAACAGACGAAACCGCCGATTGCGGCTACGAATCAGGAACACCGGAAACCGCCGACTGCGGCTCCGAATCAGGAACACAGGAAACCGCCGACTGCGGCTCCGAATCAGGAAGACAGGAAACCGCCGATTGCGGCTCCGCATCAGGAACAGGGGAGGCCACCGACTGTGGCTCCACAGGAACACAGGAGGCCGCCGATTGTGGCTTCGGATCAGGAACAGAGGAAACCACCGACTGTAGCTCCAAATCAGGAACAGAGGAGACCACCGACCATGGCTCCACGTACAGGAACGAAGAGGAGACCACTGACTGTGGGTCCAAATCAGGAGTCTTAGGAAGACACTGAGCGGGCTCAGGGGTCTCCAGACGGCTCAGAGCGGGCTCAGGGGGCTCTAGACGGTCCAAAAGTTCCAGCCATCAACAGAACAAAACCGTCCAGGGTGGTTCCGTTGAATTAGTCCGTCGGTCATCAAACTCCCCCAGGAGTGCGTCGAATGAGTCTGCTGGGCTAGTCAGTTTGCCGGATTGTTCTGTCATGATCAGTCAGGATTTCTAGCCCAAACGCAGAACTCACAGACACAGAGAGGCAGGATAAAAGTCCAATAGTTTATTGGATACAGACAGGGATCCTCCTGGAGAAGCGGAGAGGACAAAGCAGGTTAGGTTCAGGTACAGGTTCACGGAGTCAGAACAGGCAGGATGGCTCAGGCTTGCTAACCACAACAGGGAACAACAATCCGGCTCAGAGAGAAGCTCTCCTTCAGCTTAAGTAAGGAGAGCTTAATGAGCAGATGGGGATCAGCTGCTTCAAATGAGCACCAGCTCTCAGGAGAGGATCCACGGCGCCCTCTGGTGGGCAAGCCTCTGGATCCCAACCGACAGCAGAACCCCTCAGAAAGGGATCCACATCGCCCTCTGGAGGGCAGACCTCTGGATCCCAACAGACAACAGAAGCCCACAGAAAGGGATCCACGTCGCCCTCTGGAGGGCAGACCTCTGGATCCCAACAGACAACAGAAGCCCACAGAAAGGGATTCACGTCGCCCTCTGGAGGGCAGACCTCTGGATCCCAACAGAAGCAGCAGAAAAACTAAATCTGACAAGAACCAGTGGTCTTCAGAAACCTGGAATATTTTCAATTCAGTTTATTTATATTGTGCCAATTCACAGCACATGTCATCTTAAGGCACTTTACAGTTCAACCAGATCATACAGTCAAATTGATTCAAAGTTTTCTATCTAAGCAAAACCAGTTTATTGCATTGACTCATTGACTGAAATACAATCCCTCACACTAAGCATGCTTGTAGCGACTGTGGAGAGGAAAAACTACCTTTTAACAAGACCTCCAGCAGAAACAGGCTGAGTGTTTTATTGTTTCCATAATGGTAGATTAACAATTATTACTTAAAGCTTGTGTTTTGTTAAGATCAATGTTACATCTTCTGGTGGCATAACTTTGGTCTTTGTTTGCTCTGACCAGTTAACTGTTTTTAAAAAGTTGTGTGACATAATGCATACAGCAGCTTTCTAAAGCAGCCTTCGCAGCATTCCTGCTCTTGCTGTGCAGACTTCAGTTCATATAATAACTTTACAGACCTGATGTATGACTCCTTAGAAACATTATTTGCCTGTCTTTGCCTTACCATGGGTTGATAAGGCAAAAAGATTTACCAAATGCCCTCATATAACACCACAAGCTTCTAAGGGAATGAATAGCAAAGACAAGACAGATAAGAAACTTAAATACAACATGAACTAATAAGGCAGGACTAAACTGAACATAGATCAACAACAGAGATACTGAAAACATAAAGACAAAAGAAAACCAAAACCCAAACATGTTTGATAACAAGAGTGAGTGAATACGTCACAGATTTCTGAATAATCTCCTCCACCTGAAATGAACCATGATAAGTGATGGTTAAGAAATACCAAAACAAGCAGAGGTTTTATTCACTGAAGCTTCCCCACAAAATAAAAAAATTATAGCAGATGTTTGTTTCCGCTCTTAAATGAAATAGTCATTAGTAAACATCAAAGACATTTACTTTGATGAAGTAATTTGTTTACTTTAAGGATCAGATTTTAAGGTTCAACACTGTCAAAAGGCCTGATGCAGGTCTCCATTGTGGCTTCAGTGAGCTGATGCTATCAGCAGCGGAAGACAGGCTGAGTCAATGAGGTGAGCAGAGGAGGGAGGTGGGGGGGGGTTCCACGGAAGGACTGCAACTCGTTGCTGAACGGGTTAAGAAAACAGGTAAGGTGGGTCACGTAGTCCTTTACATGTTGAACCATGAAGTCACAGCAGAAGCAAAAACAACCATAACCAAATAAAAATAATAATTCTGATAGTTGTTGTTATCTACAGTATTTCCATTTCAGCTGCAGAGAAGCAGCAAAAATAGTTATAGCAGCATAAGTATAGAGATAGCTCAGGATAACCTGAGCCACTCTAACTTTAAGCTTTATCAAAAAGGAAAGTTTTAAGCTTAGCCTTAAAAGTAGACAGGGTGTCTGCCTCACTGACCAAAACTGGTAGTTGGTTCCACCGGAGAGGAGCCTGATAACTAAAAGATCTGCCTCCCATTCTACTTTTAGAAATTCTATAAAACACTAATAAACCTGCAAATTGAGAGCGAAGTGCTCTGTTAGGAACATAAGGAACAATCAGATCTCTGATATAAGATGGAGCTTGGCCATTTAAGGCTTTATATGTGAGGAGGAGGATTTTAAATTCTATTCTTGATTTAACAGGAAGCCAATGAAGAGAAGCCAGGTTAGGGGAGATATAATCTCTCTTTTCATCAGAACTCTGGCTGCATCATTTTGGATCAGCTGAAGGCTTTTAATTACAGTTTCTGGACTTCTTGATAGTAAAGAATTACAATAGTCCAGCCTTGAAGTAACAAATACATGGACTAGTTTCTCAGCATCACCCCTGGACAGGATATTTCTAATTTTTGCGATATTCCTCAGATAAAGAAGGAAATTCTAGAAACCTCTTTATAGAAATTGAAATTACAGGTCCTGATCAAAAAGAACACCAAGATTTTTTACTTTATTATCTGAAATCAGTTTAATCCCATCCAAATGAAGTGACTGGCTAATCAGCTTCTTTTTCAAAGACTCTGGTCCAAAGACTATAATTTCTGTTTTGTCTGCATTCAGAAGGAGAAAGTTAAGAGTCATACAGGTTTGTATGTCTTCAGACATGCCTGTAATCTATGTAATGGGTTAGCTTCATCTGGATTTATAGACAGATATAGTTGAGTATCATCAGCATAACAATGATAATTAATCCCATGCTGTCTAATAATTCTAATGATTGGGAGCATATATGCTGAACTGTTCTTTTTAAATCCTGTTGATTATGTTGTTTCTATAAATAGAGCTTTATATAAACTCCCTCTACACATCAAATTATCCCAAGGACATTATTATATTCTGCTCTTCCTATTTCTTTGTATGAGGCACATTGATTAACTTAATATTCAACTGTGGCAGCAGTTCCTTGGATCCTTTCAGGTGTGTCTTTATCCAAATGGCAGCCAATGAGTAAAGCCTGGAGGGACTCACAGCCGGTCGGACCGGATTTGTGGCTTAAAATCATTCGGTAGCATGTTGACACGCCACATTTTCTCAGCAGATCACTATTGGATTGCATCTCAATCTTCTTACTTTCACAGTTTTCATCTATACCTTCAGACACTGATCAACATTAGCGCCAGACAGCAGAGGATGGGTTAGACTGAGGCTTTCAGACTTTCCTCCAGGAACAAAAAAAGAAAACCGTGTTTCCTTTCATGAGCTCTGAAAGACACGAGTGACTTTCTTTTTTCATGTATTGTGGTGATGCCATCAAGAAAGACCCAGGAGCTGCTCATAATGGTCATCCTGCTTGAGTTTACCAAGGGTGAGCAGACATCTGACTGCCTGAAGCTGTGCAGAAAAATGTTTACTGATTGGAACTTCTCTTTGTTTGTTTTGCATTTTCAAAACCACCGTTTCTTAAAATTGTTTAGCACATCAAGGTAAATAAAGTTTGTTTCTGGTTTTGAAAGATCTGAGATAACAACACTGGCCTAAAAACAGGGGTGTTCGTATAGTTTTGATAACATCATGAGAATCGTCTGACCTGATTGGATTCTATAGGCTGATCAGCGCTGCGATGGGTCATCCACCTGGTTAACAGCTGAGGTTATTGTTTCTGTCTTCAATACTTCATATCACCTGCATTGAGATGTTGGATTGTGTGAAGCAGAAGGCCATTCTTCTTATTCTTTGGTTCGAAAATTCGCTCCTGCTGCTATGAAATGTCAGGTAAACCTCCAGGCTCCAGGGCTCAACCTGTTGGGTTTGTCAGATGAAGCAAAGCAAGCTTGTGGTTTAGAGAAGCAGACACTGCCTTGTCTCTGACATTCTGATCAGATTCTGACTGCAGTGTTTGGGATAAACTGGAAAAATGCTTGTTCATTTAGCAAAACAGCCATTAGATCACACCGGATCTGATGGGTTGAATAGGCTGTGGGATTGCTGGAGAGTCAATAAGTCGATACAATCAGCTTGTTTTCCTTAGATAGAAACTTTAAGCAAATTCGACTGTATGATCTGGTTGAATTGTCTCTGTAAAGTGCCTTGAGATGAAATGTTTTTGTGAATCGGTGCTATATAAATAAACTGATTTGAATTTAATCATTAAAATACTTACAGTATGTGCACTTCAGTAAAGAAACATTCTCTCCTTCGGTCCCATTAAAATTCAGTTATTTAAGGTAAAAATGAGCAGGGTTAAGTTTACCTTCAGAGAGCACTTGAAGTAGGAAACTTTAAGATTTTTCTTTAAATTCAGATGTCAAATATTCAATCAGCTTGGATTGCTGCAGCTTAGTACAGATGTAAACTATTCAAAATTAGAATCTGCGCTTTCTGGTCGCTCACTGAATGGATGCCTGGAACTGGCAATTACATCAACTTCTAAGAAACTAATGAAGTAAGATATACTTTGAATCCCAGACTTCTTTGGACAGAATCTCTGCAGCTCAGAGCTATGTGCATGCAGTTTGTTTGTGTATTAAGGTTAGTTCTGAAAATCAGGTACATAATTGATTAAAACATTAACATTGATAAACACGAGTTCTACCAGTTTAGAAATGCTGCACATAGTGATAAACACAGCTGTATTTAACATCTGTTGACAAAATGGATTCATATCTGTACAAAGAAATGTTTTAACTTAACTACTGAAAAGGTTGAATAGCAGTTTCTGTAGATAGATGGAAGTTTAAACAACTGTATTGGTTTGGTCCATTTAAGTCAAAGCCTGACCCAATATTCAACGTTCAACATCCAAATTTATTTTAGTTTAGTTCAATTTAAGTAAATGAGTGGATATTTTAGTGCAGTTTATTAATTGTCTTGATTACAGATGTGAAGCTTTTTCATGAGGAATAAGATGTATCAGTTTTGACATTTTCTTTTTTTTACAATTTACTATGAAAGCAGTTTAGGGTTCAAATAAACAGAAACGAGGTTCAGAAAAGTTAAAATAAGAAAAAAGTTTTCATAAAGTCACTCTTCTGAACTTCTCCAGTATCTCCAAGAACAGTAGCATGGGGGCAAGGTTAAAGACGTTCTTTTTTAAAACTATTGACGTTTTTCGCATGAACTACTGAAGTTGTTTTAGATCCAAAACTGTTGTCAGGTTGATGACTGGTTCATGTAAAACAACTATCTCTGCAGATATTTGGATGCTGCCAGCTCCGGAGACAGTCTTCATGGACTCTGCAAACATGAGACACGTCTTGAGGTGGACACACCCGGAGGCTTCATGCAACACCACGGTCGTTTACTCTGTTCAGTACCAGGGGTAAGTAAATGCCTCCATGTCGGTGTCACTGTCTTGATTTGAATCATCATCATCATCATCATCATCATCATCATCATCATCATCATCATCATCATCATCATCACAAACAGATCCTTGATTTAACGTGTGGCTTTAGACACAAACTGAGTTTTTATGCAGCCAGACATCTTGGTAGATTGTACATATTTAATTTTTAATAATTAAAACTCCCTCTTTAGACCAACAGGATTAATCAAACTCAAAGGATGAAGGAATTTTTTATATTTCTGGTATCTTAGTGTTGAGCTGTTGAGGTGCTGATCTGACAAAGAGCTCCTCTAAAGTTTTAGGGACAGCATATGTATGTATATCAGGCAATAGTTGGTGTTGTTAAAATGTAATAATGCTGCTGATTATAAAACAGAGAAGTCATTGATCACTGTAAAAAATTAAAAAGTTTGTTTAAAATGAACATATATCTAAATTTGGAAATCAGGTTTTATACAAACTGACACAGTAAAAAGGAAAAAAAAAAAGCTGAAAAGAAATGTGAACAAATACATCCTGTTAATGTAAAGCAGTGAAAATCATGGTCTCTATAGATTCTAGGCTTCAGGTTACCTGCTCCTGACTCAAATCAAGCTTTTGGCAGCTGTTCTTCTTTTGGAAGAAGCTTAGACTTTTAGACACTGTTTGCTCATCTATGTCAGTTTAAACTGTAGAATAATAAAGCTATTTACATACATTTAGCATGCATAAATACCTTTTTGACTTTGCATGAGAGACTGAACAGCAGGAATCCAACACAACCAGCAGTGGAGCCAGTAGCATATTGGTGGAATAAGACATCAAAGCCACAAGTACAGTTTGAATCAATCAATTAGAGCCATATCCCGGAATAAAGAAAACAATATGTTGATTTAGAAAAATAATTGCAATACAAAAAAAATTAATTACAGTTGAAAATTATAATAAAGATAACACAGTAGTCCTGTGTTTGGACAAAAGTAGAACAACACCAAAAAAAACAAACAAAATTAGAATAATAAACCACAACCATAAAAAGGTACCAGAAACAAGTAAGATTTTCTGCAGAAAACGACAAACCCAATGTCACAGACCAAACTATACATGTCTCATATGGTGATGATATGTTGAATTTGAAGCTTAGTTAGAAACATAACCATATAAAAATAAAATATTTCAAGTTTTTATGACCATTTCTTAAAATTCTTAAGGTTCTACCGTGAACCTCCAGAAGCTGCTAGAGCTTAACTGTCTTACTGGCTACAAATCCAGGCTGCTGTACAGTCTGGGTGTTTTGCATCTGTTGTTCACACATGCAGATGGCTGAGAGACACCATGTGCAGGAAGCACACAGAGGACACGTAGTGAAATTATTTAAAAACTCTCTTGTCTCTGTAATGCAGTTTCAGAAATGTTTGTTTAGGTATGTACTCCAAACAGATCTACACCTTCAACAAATTAAAAAAAATATTCACTTCAGCAAAGTTTCTGTTTCTTTTCGACACCATTCTGATGTGAGAAAAATGATTATAAAATGGATTTCAGAATAACATCAAAAAATAGGAAAATGAAAAAGCCATTACAGAATCCTGTTTCTGCTGTTACTCATCTGACCAGAATAAAATCTACCAGATATAGACACGTAGTTCAGCCTTTCTGTTACTGTCTGTTACATTGTTTACTTTACAACTCTGAATTTTGCTTTTATTTAATTAATATTTAAAATTCCACTGCTCTGATTTTAGCTGCCATATCAGTAATGTAATATTACTTTTGGCTAGTCTTGAACCTGTTTTACCTGTGCTGTCTCAACCTGTAGACGGGTAAAATGATCAGTACTGCTTCAACTATCAATGATCCATGACTTCACTCTGCTGCTAAGGACAGTAAATACTGTTCGGCATTGATACACAGACAACGAATATTTCAACGAGTTGTACTTTTTATACATATCTAATCAAAACTTTACTAATGTAAGCATGTTCCACTCATTTCCAGCACCACCCTTAAATTATCTTTAGAGTTTTTTGTTTTTTTTCCCCTGGCTTTGTTGGCTGATCTGTGATGATCAGAGGCCCCTGCTTTGACTCCCCTGGCGTCCTCTTACCAGGCGATGCACTGAAGGGCGTTCAAATCTTCCTTCCAGGAGTTTCTAATGACCTCTGCATGATTGATTGAAAGTTTGTCTGGAGCGTTGATAGATGCCCACTTCACATTGTGGATCTGTCCTGATGAAGTGCCAGCAAAGTCGAAGGTTTTTTTTCTCTGCATCTAAGCTACAAACCAAGAATGGAACAACAAATTCCACTTACCTAGCCTGTGAGTTATCTTGGCTGTATATCAGAGATTTAATTAAAGTGTCGCCTTTCGAATGTCCAACAGCATTCCTCTGCTCACAGTAAACAAATTCACATGACATCAGCTTAAACATTAAAAAATGTTGAATCATTTTACAGATGGTTTAATAGAAGCTGGTGCAAAACATTTCAGATATAACAGAAAGTGACATATAGATTTTCTTCATGTTGCTCTTTTTTTTTTCAACCAAGTCTGTCACTTAGAAGATTATAAGGGTTATGAGGGTAAAGAAAGAGAGCAATGCCAAAGAAAGAAGGCTGCCTGGTTTATTTAGAGCAGGGATAATTTTTTCTGGAAAACGAATTACTTGTAATTTTTAACCACTTCGTTCCAAGGAAGTAACTCAACATTCACATCTGATTCACACTTATAACGTGATGATCTAGTTCAGCGGTCACCAACCTTTCTACAGTTGAGGGCTAATTCAGGGGTACTGAGTCACAGGAAGGGCTACCAATACTGACCTATGAATTGCAAGGGTCAATGTTCACCTAAACTTTATAGATTATATACAGTTAGGGCCAGAAATATTTGGACAGTGACACAAGTTTTGTTATTTTAGCTGTTTACAAAAACATGTTCAGAAATACAATTATAAATATAATATGGGCTGAAAGTGCACACTCCCAGCTGCAATATGAGAGTTTCCACATCCAAATCGGAGACAGGGTTTAGGAATCATAGCTCTGTAATGCATAGCCTCCTCTTTTTCAAGGGACCAAAAGTAATTGGACAATGGACTCTAAGGGCTGCAATTAACTCAGAAGGCGTCTCCCTCGTTAACCTGTAATCAATTAAGTAGTTAAAAGGTCTGGGGTTGATTCCAGGTGTGTGGTTTTGCATTTGGAAGCTGTTGCTGTGACCAGACAACATGCGGTCAAAGGAACTCACAATTGAGGTGAAGCAGAACATCCTGAGGCTGAAAAAAAAGAACAAATCCATCAGAGAGATAGCAGACATGCTTGGAGTAGCAAAATCAACAGTCGGGTACATTCTGAGAAAAAAGGAATTCACTGGTGAGCTTGGGAACTCAAAAAGGCCTGGGCGTCCACGGAAGACAACGGCGGTGGATGATCGCCGCATACTCTCTTTGGTGAAGAAGAACCCGTTCACAACATCAACCGAAGTCCAGAACACCCTCAGGGAAGTAGGTGTATCCGTCTCTAAGTCAACAGTAAAGAGAAGACTCCATGAAAGTAAATACATAGGGTTCACATCTAGATGCAAACCATTCATCAATTCCAAAAATAGACAGGCCAGAGTTAAATTTGCCGAAAAACACCTCAAGAAGCCAGCCCAGTTCTGGAAAAGTATTATATGGACAGATGAGACAAAGATCAACCTGTTCCAGAATGATGGGAAGAAAAAAGTTTGGAGAAGAAAGGGAACGGCACATGATCCAAGGCACACCACATTCTCTGTAAAACATGGTGGAGGCAACGTGATGGCATGGGCATGCATGGCTTTCAATGGCACTGGGTCACTTGTGTTTATTGATGACATAACAGCAGACAAGAGTAGCCGGATGAATTCTGAAGTGTACCGGGATATAATTTCAGCCCAGATTCAACCAAATGCTGCAAAGTTGATCGGACGGCGCTTCACAGTACAGATGGACAATGACCCCAAGCATACAGCCAAAGCTACCCAGGAGTTCATGAGTGCAAAAAAGTGGAACATTCTGCAATGGCCAAGTCAATCACCAGATCTTAACCCAATTGAGCATGCATTTCACTTGCTCAAATCCAGACTTCAGACGGAAAGACCCACAAACAAGCAAGACCTGAAGATTGCGGCTGTAAAGGCCTGGCAAAGCATTAAGAAGGAGGAAACCCAGCGTTTGGTGATGTCCATGGGTTCCAGACTTAAGGCAGTGATTGCCTCCAAAGGATTCGCAACAAAATATTGAAAAAAAAATATTTTGTTTGGGTTATGTTCATTTGTCCAATTACTTTTGAGCTCCTAAAATGTGGAGTGTTTGTAAAGAAATGTGTACAATTCCTACATTTTCTATCAGATATTTTTGTTCAACACTTTAAATTAAACGTTACAATCTGCACTTGAATTCTGTTGTAAAGGTTTCATTTCAAATCCAATGCGGTGGCATGCAGAGCCCAACTCGCGAAAAATTTGTTACTGTCCAAATATTTCTGGCCCTAACTGTACATATCTTTTTCGTATCTTGAAATTTCTAATTTTATTTTAGACATTTTCATTTTTGAAATCTCTATAAATGCTTAAATGCCATATATGATTAATGATGAAATGTTCTATAACTGATTAAAAAAAGAAGAGCAACAGAATACAGTGAAATTTCAAACGTAGCTCACTGTTGAGTTGTTCTATTTTCAGAAGACTTTAAGGGCACCCATGGTGGTCCTTGAGGGCCCCTTGGTGCCCGCGGGCACCATGTTGGTGACCCCTGATCTAGTTGAACCAATACAAAGTCACACCAAGTAGCTTTACGAAAAAAACAAATCTAATATTCAAGAAGTTTTTCTGCGTTAAAGGAGAATAAAAGAAACAGACTAAAAAGTATAAAAAATGATACTCATAGTTTGGCTCTTCTGGCTTCTTTAGAGACAGAATATCCTGATAATTGGTTTGTAAACCAATTATCAGCTGTCATCAGAAACACTGAAGTTCTGTTTTTGATTTATTGTAATTTGAGTTTTTCAGAACATGTGTTTTTTTGATATCATAAATTTAGTGGACATTTTTCAGTTACCAGGGATTCTGCCAAGGCTATGACTCTATGCAATTAGCATTATTATGTAACAATAATAATTATAATTATTATAAACAATATTACATTAAAAGTTACAAAGAATAAAAAATGGCAAAAGAACACATACCTAAAACCGAAGAAAATTAAATTAAAAGAAAGGAAACTAAAAAAGGAAAGGAAATCAAAAGAAATAACAATTAAAATATTAGAGTTAAAATAAGGAAAAAGTTGAAATAAAAACTTAAACAGTAAAAAGAAGAAAAGTTAAAAGCAACTGTTTGTTTTATAAATAGAAGTAAATTAGATCAGAACATGATCCTGATTTACATTAGATTCGGTCCAGACATTTTTCTAAATTACTTAACATGAATGGAACCCGTTTATCTATTAAAGTACAAAGAGATCAGCATTTGTTGCGAACAAATAAACACAACATTTTAGAATAATTGGCTTTCAGAAAATATCATATAATTCATATAATCCTCCTTGTATTATAAGTTATTCACCCTTTTGAACCAATGCTGGGAGTCAGCGGGTCCAGTCCTTATGTGATGGGCTTTATGCTTTTATCTCAAACAAGATGTTTGAGCTTCTCCAATTCTGAGTCCTCTTGAAAGGCTGGTTTAAAATAGGAAACTACAAAAGACAAAAACCTGAGAGGAAAATAATAAAATAAACAGGTGGTACCAGCCAAGATGGGTGAAAACTGAGACATTAGTTATAAATAGGTGCCCTTTTCACAACTCCACATTTTTATTTATCCATAAATAAAAAGAAAAAGATGTTTTGAGCTCCAATGAAAGCCCATATCAGAATAAAAAATGTATTGTCATTTTTTTATGCACAGTGTGTACACAAAATGAAATTTCCTTTAGTATAGCTCTCCAGACAGTAAATGAACATTTCCATTCAATTCAATTCAGTTTATTTATATAGCGCCAAATCACAACACATGTCATCTCAAGACCTTTTACAGTTCACCAGATCATTCAGTCAAATTGATTCAAAGTTTTCTATCTAAGGAAAACCAGGTGATTGCATTGACTCATTGACTCGAATGCAAACCCTCACACTCAGCATGCTTGTAGCGACAGTGGAGAGGAAAAACTCCCTTTTAACTACAGCAGAACTAGACTCAGTGTGAGCGGCCATCTGCCGAGGCTGATTGGGGTTTAAGCAGACAGAATCAGAGATACAAAAGGCAAATGTAAAAGGCGGCCGTGTCCAGGAAACACACAGACAGGCAGACGAGCTCAGAGCCAAGTCGCATGTCAGAGGATGAAGAGAGCACATCCATCCAGTCACAGTCAGAGAAGTAGGACTACACTGGAAAAGCAGGCTGATCTCCTACATCTATAAACAAGGGTGTTGATGGCAGCAGCACAGCTGATATTTCTCTCCAGGATGGAGTCACAGCCAAACAGGAACAGACTAGGCAAAGCTACTATGTGAAAAAGCAGAGAAAGCGTAACGTTAGAGACTGAACTAACAGATACTGCAGAGTGGGAGAATATTTCATAAAAATTATAAAAATACGGGTCCCTATGTCCTACAGAAGTCTAAGCCTATAGCAGCATAACTATAGAGATAGCTCAGGATAACCTGAGCCACTCTAACTATAGGCTTTATCAAAAAGTTTTTAACCCTACCCCTAAAAGTAGACAGGGTGTCTACCTCACAGACTAGTTGGTTTCACAGGAGAGGAGTCTGATACCTTAAAGATCTGCCTCCCAATCTACTTTTAGAAATTCTAGGAACCACTAGTAAACCTGCAGATTGAGAGCGAAGTGCTCTTTTAGAAACATAAGGAACAATCAGATCTCTGATTGTTCTGATGTGATGGAGCTTTGCCATTTAAGGCTTTATATGTGAGAAGGTGGATTTTAATTCCATATTAGCTATATCCATTCCATAAAGTGCAGCATTGATCACTTAAACAGCGTGGGAGAAAAAATAAATAAAAAGGCATGGTGCAAAGGTTGTTAATGTCTTTAACAGGCATTTACAGGATTTATCTGAATCGACTGTTTTCATGCAGACAAACCTGGTTGTTGAGGAACTCCATATGAAACAAACATGAAGTGAAAGTAAACCATGTTCATGCAAAATAATGTGTTTGAAAAGATGTTCAAATGGGAGGGATATTTACTTGATAAAGGTGATGGAACACCTAAATCTCACTTTCAGAAAAACAGATAAATCAGCTAAAAATTCATCAAAGAAACAACATGATGTTTCTGGAGAGTAGAAGCTCGGCTGTGTTTATGTTTTTGTGTTACTTCATATTCCAATAAACCAACCTAACAGGTTAGACAGACTCCTGAAAGAGGAGTCAAAACCTCCTCCTCCTCCTTTTTCTCAAAGCCCCGGATTTATCAACACCTGGGAGCCATTAACATGTCTGACTAACAGCAGGAGGAATGCAGACAAACAGCTGTTAAATTATGTTCATCATGACATTGAGACAAACAAAAACATTTCTGATGAATAGAGCAGGAGGATAAGGGTAGGGGTGAACATACATATTCTGATCTACAGATATGTTAAACTCCAAATCTGCCACTTCTGATAGAAAACATCATTAATCATGATCCTTGGCTCAGAACATCATAATAGAGCTCTTCAATTCAATTCAGTTTATTTATATAGCGCCAAATTCACAACACAAGTCATCTCAAGGCACTTTACAGTTCAACCAGATCATACAGTCAAATTGATTCAAAGTTTTCTATCTAAGGAAAACCAGTTTATTGCATTGACTCATTGACTAAAATACAATCCCTGACACTAAGCATTGTTGTAGTGACAGTGGAG
>NW_015151580.1:28927-30763 GCF_000732505.1 Cyprinodon variegatus | reverse complement strand
ATTGGGGTTCAAGGAGACAGAAGCAGAGACACAAAAAGCAGCTGCAAAAGGTGGCTCCGTCCAGGAAACACACAGCCGCAAAAATGATCAGTACTGCTCTTGCACTGGAAAAATTTGAAATCTAGACAATCATTTTTTCTTGAAAATAAGTGCATTTGTTCTTGGATTGAGGAGGTAAAAGAGACATTTTGCTAATGGAACAAGACACTTTATATTTAAAATAAGCAAAAACAATTGCATTGTCTTATTTCAAGTGCATATTATCTAATTATTTTATTTTAAGAGTAAGAATACTCAATCCATTGGCAAACTATATCATTTACCTTCTCAAATTAAGGCTAAATACACTTTATTTCAGACATTTTTACTTATTTTTAGATCAATTTTCCAGTGTGGAAGGTTTTGCAGTCAATGAGCGCTAGTATGATATTAACACTCCTGTGTCTCTTTTCCTGCAGCGAGTTTGAGCTTGTGATCAAGAACGGCAGTTGGATTAATGCTCCTGACTGTCAGAAGATTCCACACACTGACTGTGACCTGACCTTCGACCTGGGATCTGACTCTGACTACAACGTGCGGGTCAGGGCCCAGTGCGGCTCCAGGCTCTCCGCCTGGACCAAATTCCCGTTCAACAGGAACAACGGTGAGAGACAGAATGTTGTCATCCTGACCCCACCCATCAAATCCAGTTTAGGAGCTGTTTTTTTCTGTAGCACATGTCAAAAACAGATAAGCGTCAACAGGGAAAGGGGGACTACTGTTGCTAAATAGAGGTGACATGTTAAAGCTCCTCTCATCAAGAGATGTAGTCATCATTAAAAACCTAAGTAAAACCTGAAGCTCTCCCAGAATTTAAGGAGGTAAGTAGCAGCCTGGTGATTCAGATTTTTATAAACTGATCGTCCACTGTGTGATTTTCTTTAATAAAGCAGAGGAAATGATTGAAATGGGTTAAGGTTCATTTCTGTACTGTCTGATATCTATCATATTATAGAATAAGAGATTATTTACAAATGGGCAGATATTTAGGAAAGCTGTCTAAATATCAAAACCTGCAACTCGCAGAAATTATTAAAAACTAGGACCATGGCAGAAGCCTTAAAAGGGCTCCGTTTGTCAGAAGGCAGACCAGCATATCCATAGTCAATAGCTGTTTATCTTTTTAGTTTATCCCTTTAGTTTATCCCTTAAGTTTATCCCTTTAAGTGTGTCCCTTAAGTTTATACCTTAAGTTTATCCCTTAAATTTATCCTTTGAGCTTATAGCTTTAGTTTATCCCTTAGGTTGATCTTTTTAGCTTATAGCTTTAGCTAATAGCTTATGTTTATTCCTTAAGTTTATACCTTAAATTTATCCTTTTAGCTTATACCTTTAGTTTATACCTTAAATTTATCCCTTAAGTTGTCCCTTAAGTTTATACCTTTAGTTTGTCCCTTAAGTTTGTCCATTTAGTTTATCCCGTTAGTTTATACCTTAAGTTTTTTTCATTTTAGCTTATACCTTTAGTTTATACCTTAACTGTATCCCTTACATTTGTCGCTTTGGTTTATACCTTAAATGTATCCCTTAAGTTTGTCCCCTTAGTTTATCCCTTACGTTTATCCCTTAAGTTTATACCTTAAATTTATCCCATAAATTTGTCCCTTTAGTTTATCCCTTAAGCTTAAACCTTAAATTTATCCCTTTAGTTTATACCTTTAGTTTATCCCTTAAGCTTATACCTTAAATGTATCCCTTTAGTTTATACCTTTAGTTTATACCTTACATTTATCCCCCATTAGTTTGTCCCTTTAGTTTATCCCTTAAGCTTATACCTTAAATGTATCTCTTTAGTTT
>NW_015151580.1:27582-28613 GCF_000732505.1 Cyprinodon variegatus | reverse complement strand
TAATTATAAATAGCGAATTCTAAGGCAACGCAAATATTAAGGTTAAGAGGCTGAGCTCGTAGATGATGATAAATAACATAGTTAGGTATAATATATTACATTTCTGACTGTATATCCCTGTAATTATTACACACTGTAGCTTTAAATGTATCCCTTTATTTTATCCCTTAAGCTTATACCTTAAATTCATCCCTTAAGTTTATTCCTTAAGTCTATCCCTTTAATTTATACCTTTAGTTTTGTATGAAAAAAACACTTTAAACTACCACAATGGCTGTGTATCCCCTTACTCATTTACAAAAGAACATTTTAATAACTTACTTTTTGGTGTTTTTTAAGTGTATGGCGATCTGACCTTAATTTTTATTTTATTTTTTTGTACATGAATAAAGGGATACACACCTGTCGAGGTAGTTTAAAGTATATTTTTCATACAAAAATAAAGGGATAAATGCAAATCTGATGTTTTGCGCATGCATATGCTGATCTGACGGGGTATGCTCATCTGACAGAACACCGGCTCTAAAGTAGAGGTGGCTGTTCAGAAAACCAAACAACATATCAGAACAAACACTTCATCACAGAGAATTTATTATGCAGACTTGTTTCACAGCCACAGAACATGCAAACTTCTGAGACTTGGTCCAGAGTGGAGCATCATCAAAAAATAGTCCAAAACACAGCAGCAGAGCTACGGTGGGATGAAACAGGACAGATATAGGATGTTGCTATGGTCTAATCAAAGATGGCTGCTGGATGAGGTGCAGGACTTTGTTTGGTTGTGTAATAAAATAACTTCTCTCTGCAGTAACTCCTCCTGTTCCTGATATAAAGGTGACGACAGCAGGTGACGCTCTCCTGGTGTCGGTCAGGAAGTTTCCTCTGACAGCCATCACCAAGGTGGTGGTGTGGAAGAAAGACGGAGAGCAGCAGGTTGTTTCTCAACTTCAAAGTTTATCAAATTATGCTCAGTTGTTATGCTCCCTTTTTTACCTTATGAATCCTGACTTTAAAGGTACACTATGCAACCG
>NW_015151580.1:24723-26559 GCF_000732505.1 Cyprinodon variegatus | reverse complement strand
TCCCTTTAATGACTCTAGTTATTTCATCATTTATTTTTATGCTCTATCTCTTATCTTTCTTTTTTAACATTTAACGTTTTATTGGTATTTTTCACTTTTTTACATATACAGTGTACATGAACATTATACATTAAACTCAACGTAACATAGAGCTTTCACTTGTGAGCTATTCATCTATTTGGCCTTTGTCCCGTCTAGTTTATTTATTTTTTTAATCTTTGTCGCTGTCTTTTGTCTTGAATCTTGTCCATTTCCTCCACTTTTCTTCCATTTGAGTTGGTTGCAGTCTTAGACGATGTGTCAGCTTTTCCTTAATGTAGATTTCTTCTATTATTCCAGTCCATTGTTCTTGACAAAGGGGGTCTGCCTGTCCCCATTTCCTCGTGATAGCTTTTTTGCTAGCTATTAACAATATCTTAATTAGATACTTGTCTTTTACTCGTACTTTGATATTGTTCAAATTGCAAAGGTATAGCGCCGCACTCTTCATAGGAATATCATATCCTAGTATCTTCTTTACTGTTTCATGTACTTTTTTTCAAAATTTTACAATTTTAGGACAGTTCCAGAATATGTGAGAATGATCAGCATTCATTTATCCACAATTCTGCCAATATACTATGTTTGTATAGTTATATTTATTCTTGACTTTAGGTGTGATAAAAAATCGTATTAGATTTTTCCATGTGAACTCCCTCCATATCCGTGAATTGGTGGATGTCTGATGTGTTTTCCACATATCTAGCCAATCTTCATCTGAAATTGTCACATTAAGCTCTGATTCCCACTTTTCTTTTATGTACTTAGTTGAATGTTTCTTCATCATCAGTTTTTTAATATAGTAGAAATTATTTTAAATTTTCTTCCACTAAATGATTTTATCACAATTTCAATCACCCCATTCACTTCCACAGAGGGATCCCACCTGATTTCTGTCTTGTAATAGTATTTCAATTGCAGGTACCTGTAGAATTCATGTTTATCAAAATTATACTTCTTAATTTTTTGAAAACTCCATTTCCCCATCTTTCTGAAGGGTATACCATCCTTTGATCCCCTTGCTTATCCATTGTTTGAACCCTTTATCATACATTGCTGGTTTGAAATCGCTATCATATGATACCCACCTGAGTACCTTAATTTCTTTCTTTATCTTGTGTTTTTTTAATGTTTTGAACCACAATTCCAGTGTGAACAATGTAATTGGATCCATGTATTTTTTGATCTTCTTATATATATCTTCATCTCCTATAACACTTTGAATTGGGTATCCTCCAAACTCTTTCTCCATATCTTTCCACTTAGCTATGTAGTTTCAATTCAATTCAATTCAAGTCAGTTTAATTATATAGTGCCAAATTCACAACACGTCATCTCAAGGCACTTTACAGTTCAACCAGATCATACAGTCAAATTGATTCAAAATTTTCTATCTAAGGAAAACCAGTTGATTGTATCGACTCATTGACTCGAATACAATCCCTCACACTAAACAGTGTAGTGACAGTGGAGAGGAAAAACTCCCTTGTAACAGGAAGAAACCTCCAGCAGAATCAGGCTCAGTGTGAGCGGCCATCTGCTGAGGCCGACTGGGGTTCAAGGAGACAGAAGCAGATATCCAAAAAGCAGCTGTAAAAGGCGGCCCCGTCCAGGAAACACACAGTCAGGTAGACAAGCTCCGAGCCAGCTCCCATGCCAGAGGACGAAGAGAGCATATCCAGTCAGTCACGGTCAGAGAAACAGGACCGCATTGGAAAACAGGCCGATCTCCAGCATCTATAAACAAGGGTGTTGATGGCGTCACAGCCAAACAGGAACAGATGAGGCAAAGCTACT
>NW_015151580.1:21026-22537 GCF_000732505.1 Cyprinodon variegatus | reverse complement strand
ATAACTAAAAGATCTGCCTCCCATTCTATTTTTAGAAATTCTAGGAACCACTAGTAAACCTGCAGATTGAGAGCAGAGTGCTCTGTTAGGAACATAAGGAACAATCATATATTTGATATAAGATTAAGCTCGGCCTTTTAAGACTTTATATGTGAGAAGGAGGATTTTAAATTCTATTTTGGATTTAACAGGAATCCAATGAAGAGAAGCCAGGATAGGAGAGATGTGATCTCTCTTTTTAATTTTCATCAGAACTCTGGCTGCAACAGTTTGGATCAACTGAAGGCTTTTAACTACAGTTTCTGGACTTCCTGATAGTAAAGAATTACAATAGTCCAACCTTGAAGTAACAAATGCATGGACTAGTTTCTCAGCATCACCCCTGGACAGGATATTTCTAATTTTTGCAATATTCCTCAGATGAAAGAAGGGATTTCTAGAAACCTGTTTGATATGGGATTTAAATGACAGGTCCTGATCAAAAACAACACCAAGATGTTTTGCTTTATTATCTAAAATCAGTTTAATCCCATCCAAATGAAGGCTAATCAGCTTCCTTTTCAAAGACTCTGGTCCAAAGACTATAACTTCTGTTTTGTCTGCATTCAGAAGGAGAAAGTGTCATACAGGTTTGTATGTCTTCAAGACATGCCTGTAATTTATGTAATGGGTTTGCTTCATCTGGATTTATAGACAGATATAGCTGAGTATAATCAGCATAACAGTGAAAATTAATTCCATGCTTTCTAATAATTCTACCGATTGGGAGCATGTATAAAGTAAAGAGAATTGGTCCTAGCACTGATCCCTGTGGTACTCCACAGGTAACCTTTGAGCATGTTGAAGATCTGTCATTAACATGAACAAACTGAATTCGATCAGAAAGGTAGTCGAGTGTGCACTAGCATATGACATATCTTAGTTGAGCTTAGTTGAGAAATGATTCCTGAATTTCTTTTGATGGAATGTAATTGAGTGTTAGAATGTGTGTTTAGTTACATGAATTTTATATTCTGAAAGATAACCATACTTTCCAAAGAGATTCACCAGCGTTGGTAACGATTCATTTGGCTGTTCAAGGAAAGTTATTACATTGTCTCCAAAAAGCCCTATTTTGTGTTCCTCTCCATTTACTATAACTCTAGGGTGACCATATTTTCATTTGGGAAAACCAGGACACCTTGGAGCGGGGGGGGGGCGATATTGAAAGAACAAATGTCTCATCATCGGGATTTGCTCCGTGATCAGAGGAAATGTTACTTGGCGCAGAACAGTTGTGATAATTTGAAGTTCAGTTTAATATAATAATACAACTCTGTGTATAGTTCTGTCTGAAATTAATGTAAATAGTTGTTTTAATGGTTATAGAGGTTATATAATGATTATATAATATGGCGGTAATGTTTGGTTTATCTAAAGGTTTTAATCTGTTACTGTGTAAATGAGTTTGGCTGTAATTTGAGGACAGATTCTAATAGATCTGCAGAGTGGGAACTATAAATCTGATAGGA
>NW_015151580.1:16084-18613 GCF_000732505.1 Cyprinodon variegatus | reverse complement strand
GTTTGAACTGCAGGAGATTGTCTTGACCATGTCTACATGCCTAAATGCACTGAGTTGCCGCCATGTGATTGGCTGCTTAGAAATTAACTGTTAACGAGCAGTTGGACAGGTGTACCTAATAAAGTGGCCGGTGAGTGTAGTTGCCACAGTCTTCCTTATCTTTTCCTTGTTTTGTGATGACTGAGATGATAGCTTCACTCCATGAAGGAGGTATTTTGTTGTTACTGAGTGTCCAATTGAAAGAAGCTGTAAGTATTGGTGTCAGCTCTTCTCTAAACGTCTTGTACCATTCTGCTGGGTATCCATCACTGCCTGGGGATTTATAATTTTTTTATGTATTTATTGCCTCTTTCACTTCCTCCGTTGTGATTGCTGCTGTCAGTGTTTTGTAGTTTGCCAATTGTTGGTAAATCTAATGCATTTAAAAAATTTCTCATTTCCTCCACATGTGCCAATTCAGGTTGTGTATACAGTTTCTCATAATATTCTCGAAAAATGCCCTCTATTGCCTCTGGGCTATCTGTTAGTTCACCTGTGCATGGGTTTCTAATTTTATAGATCGCATTCTGTGTTTGCTGTTGCATTTTAGTTTTTTTGTGACTTGTTGTGTCCATATTATGATTCAGAACTACTTTTAAATCACCTCCACAAATTAAAATTGCTTCTGTTTCTATCGCTATTAAATCAAATATGTTTTTGAAAAAGTTTTTGTTACTCTCCCGGGGTGCATATACATTTACCAAGGTTATTAATTCATTTTCTATTCTTCCTTTCAATATTATGTATTTTCCTTCCTTATCTTTTAATTCCTTTTTGTAATCAAATTGTATTGTGTTTGAAATTAATATTGCAACACCTCTTCTACGTCCCTCTTTAAAAGAACTATGGTATGTATTCCTGTAGCCATACTTTTTTAGTTTTTCATGTTCTGTTTTGGATAAATTAGTCTCTTGCAACAATATAATTTGTGCCTTTTCCTTTTTCAGTTTTGTCATCACCCTTTCTTTTTTACTCAATGCGTTCAAACCATTCACATTAAGCGACATTATCTTGATATCAGTCATAACGATTTATTACTCCCTTTAAATATGCTCCCAAGCGTCTCAGAACGCTTCTCAGCATGAACTTACTAACCAAACATAAACCAAAAAAACAAACAAAAATCCGGCGGACTAAAAACATGGGGTATCCTTCTTCCCCCAGTCCCAGTTGGTGGGTGGAGGGGAGATCCTCACCTGTGTTGAGGGCCCCTCCCTAGATCCTGTACCACTCCCATCCCGTGGGGTACTACTCCATCTAGACATGTCCAACTTAAATGTCTTACCATCTCCCAGTCGGTTTTAGTTGAATCCTCTTTTCCGCATATGCCTTTCTTTTCTGGACAATCTCAGTTGGATAGTCGTTGTCGAAGTAGAATTGTTTACCCCATACGTGGATTTTTTTCTGCCAGGCTTTCTTCAAGATCGTTTCTTTGGTCTCAAATTGTAGAAAGTTTATCATGACTAACTGTTGTGGATTTAGCTGACATCCCATTCGACTTCATTTTATATCGCTTTACTTCTGAACTGCGGCAACATACATGTAAAAATAGAGCTACATTTTCTAGAAAAGCACTGACTTCTTCGCCTGTCAGAAAACAGGAAAAAACAACAACTATGGCACCTACGCCATCTGGTGGAGAATTACTTATAAAAGGACCTAGTACAATCTTAACCTGAAATGTATTTGAGTTTAATTATTGCTGTATTTATTTAACCTCTGAAAAATATGAAATAACCATATTATAATATTCAACACTGACCTCGTACTGCATTTAGGTTCGGTTTTGGAGCGAGGGCTCGGTGGGCTTGTTGGATCTGGAGATCGATCCCCTCCGGAAGTTCAAGTTCTTTCTTAAAAAGTTGCTCCAGAAATGTAGCTTTACATCTCCTTTCTACATCCTCTGGTAAACCGAAGATTCTGATATTGTTTCTCCTTGATCTCCCATCTAGATCGGTTAGTTTTTCCTGCATTCGCAGAACTTGTTCCACCATCTTCGTTAGCACCTTGTTAGCATCCATCTTCCACTCCTCCACCTCCGATATGCGTGTCTGTGTCTCGCTAATGTTCACTTGCTGTGCCTTTAGTTCCCGGTCATTCTCGGACAGCTGACGGTCTATTTCTTGTCGGAGGTTCATTATTTCTTCCTTTATTTCTTTCTTCAGCTCGTCCTTTAATGTTACCAGCTCCTGACACAGGTCTTGTTTAAGGGTTTTAATATCACCTCTGATAGCTGCGAGCCCATTTTGCAGTGCCTCCGTGCTATCGTGTTCTTCCATTTCCTCTGCTAGGGCTTTCTCGTGTTCGCTAGCTTTGTGTTCGGAAATTTCTTCTTTTGCAGCCAGTTCTTCGATTCTGTCTTGCTTTTTATTGTTTTTCCGGCTTCTTCTCTTGCTTATTCCACTCATGCTTTAGATTAATCTGTCGAGTTCTAATTTTGTTACACTGTAAAAACGAAAAAGTTAGTTCAACTCAAAATTTCAAGGCAAC
>NW_015151580.1:13435-13984 GCF_000732505.1 Cyprinodon variegatus | reverse complement strand
TCTGTAAAAACTTATTATTTTAAGTTCAGATTATCTGTAAAAAGTTATTTTAAATTCAGACAACCATTCCCTGTAATAACTTACATTTTTGAGTTTAAATCCCCCCCCATTAAATCATCCACTGACATTAAACACACTTGTCCCAAGTGGGGCAGGGTACATCCTGGACAGGTCACCAGACACACAGGACTAACAACCATTCATGCACACACTCACTCAGTACAATTTATAGAAGCCAAACCTAACAGTCATGTTTTTGGACTGTAGGAGGAAGCCAGAGTACCCAAAGAGAACCCACACATGCTCAGGGAGAACCTGCAAACTCCATGCAGAAAGACCCATGACCAGGAATCGAACCCAGAATCTTCTTGCTGCAAGGCAGCAGTGCTACCCACTGCACCACTGTGCAGCCCTGGCAATAAACCAGGTTTATAATTCCACAATGTAAACAAGTAATCTTATGCTTAAAACAAATCAGGTTTCAGCATATATTTTTTTGCTTTCCAACTCCTGTTAAAACCTTACAAATAATGCAATATTGCCAGAGAT
>NW_015151580.1:3384-11438 GCF_000732505.1 Cyprinodon variegatus | reverse complement strand
CTCTTCTTATCAGGGAGGGCGGGGCCCCAGCGCCCCCTATGGGCTGGCCACCACTGGAAGAGATGTCAAGTTACAAAGTACAAATACTTTGTTACCATACTTAAAAAGTTCACTGGAGTAAAAATTTTCTATACAACATTTTACTTCTACTCCTTACATTTTTTTTCCCAATTATCTCTTCTTTCTTCTCCTTACATTTTAAAAATAGACTTACTAGTTTTGCTTCATTTTACCTCCTTTTCATAATGGCCTGTTTGTAATAAAAAAAGAAAAAACATGAATATCATTTGTTTTATCCAAACAATTTCTTTCTGGTTGGAGTCGGTGCTGCACCGACTTGTTGTTCGCTACATACCAAAATGGATAGTCTTTTAAGATTGGGCAAGGTTAAATTTGACACTGTTGCCATTAGTTATAAAACTACGAAACTTAAGTATAAAGAAGTTATCATCAAGAATTATAGAAACATGTTCCTTTAATAGAGTAGTGCAGTAACCATTGTTTTTCTTTTACATTTTGTCCTGCATTACTTTTACTTTTATTCTTTAAGTACATTTAAAAATACTACTTTTAAACTTTTACTTGAGTAAAAAGTCTAAGTTAGTACTCTAATTTCTACAAAATAGTTTTTTAAACAGTAGGATTTATATTTCTAATTAAGTAATAAAAATGAATACTTTTGACACCTCTGCACCTGTGTTGCTGTTTCTTCAGGCTTCTGTCAGTTTGATGGCAGCAGACCAGGAGGTGTTGCATTTCGCCGCCCTGCAGGAGGGAGCAGTGTACTGTGTCAAGGCTCAGGTTTTCCTCAAGTCAGACATGCACAGTGGATACACGGACAGCTACTGTGTGTCCATCACAGGTACACACAGAAAGACGGCACTTATTTATTGATGAAATATCTTCCTTTTGACCTGAAAAATAAAAGAGAATCACATTAATCTGTTGTTCCTAGGAAAATATGAGTACGAAAATAAGTGTTAATGTTACAATTTTAAAAGTGAAAAATGCATCATTTCAATTTTTTTAATATTTATACATAATCATTTTATAAAAGGTCTTAAACAAATCTAAACCCAATGCACCTGCAGCTCCTGGTGCTCCTGCATGGAAGGAGCCCACCGCAGTGACTGTGACAGTGGTCATCATGTTGGGTCTTCTGATTGGTTTCTTCTGGTCCATCGTCCACTGTTATCCAGACTCCTGTCAAAAATATTTCCAGAAAGCAACGTTGCCACATTTTCTGGTGAGTATTTAATGGGTTTTAAAACAGATCACTCTGTTCTTTATAAAGCAGACTGATGGAGCATATTACTAGGTACTGTATTTCTAGGTGTTACATGCAGGGTCAGCCCAAGGCCTAAGCAAACTAAGCAAATGCTTCTCAAAGTTGGGTTGGCCTTTACTAATGATGACTTTCTCCTTGATACTGTAGCAGGTTTGCATGCAGGTAACTAACTAATGCTGAAACCAAGGTCCAATCGTTTGATGGAGTATCAGGCGAGGTTTGAGATTTTTTTTAAACTTTTTTATTTCGAGAATAAAGTTGTAATATTGCGAGAACAAAGTTGCAATATTACGAGAATAAAGTCATCATACCACAACCCGTTTCAGAAAGAAAGCTTCGAGCTCCGACCAGCAGATGATGGTCGACCAGCATCACCAAACAGCAACCAGCAACAGAGTCCTCTTCGACAAACTGCCTGATTTAATGTTGGTCCTAAAAGATTTCCTTATTTGTCACACCAAAGCCAAAGTATAACTTCATATGATGCTCAAATTTGCTCATTTTAGGTAAGAAAGTGCTTCTTATAAGAATTGTAATAAAATACAACTTTATTCTCATAATATTAGGACTTTATTGTCATAATATTAAGATTTTACTCTCATAATTTAACACTTTACTCTCATAATTTTACGACATTATTCTCCTAATTTTATGACTTAATTCTAATAGTGTTACGACTTCATTCTCTTCAACAAATCTCTTGCCTGGCCCTGATACCCCTATCGTAAAGCTCTTTCCGCAATACAAAAAAATAATGAAACGCTTATACCGTTATATGCTCCTGGTTAAACATTCTTCTGATGGTGATAATGAAGAGATTAGCACTTATAAACTGCAACAACATAATGTTGATGCTTTGCCCATCTTGACCAGAAGCCATTGCAGCTAATCCAGCCTCACAGGACATTACAATGTCTGTTTGATTGACTGGTGGAAAAAGGAGAAATAGAGCTTGGACTGACTGACACAAAGCTACTGGCTGTAAATAGTTTATCATGACCAGTTATGTAGGCCTACAATTCAGAATTCATGTTTATCTAGATAAACACACAAATACATCTTATTGAATATTATTTATTTTCATCACCAGTTATTATAGTATAAAAGCTTCCAGCAGTTTGTGATGCATTTTGGAAATAGGTGATGAGCCCCTGGTCTAACGCACTACCTGGCTAAAGAAATCTGTTCAAAGACTTACTTTTACTTAATATTTTGGTAGCACAGGCATATCCTTATCTTATTTTATTTTCACCCTTATCTTTTTTATTATTATATCTTATTTGTACATACAATCTTATTTTTCTCTGTTCTGTAAAAGTTTGCACTGCAAGAAAAAGAATTCCCGTAAGTGATTAATAAAAGTAGTTCTTATTCTGATTCATGAAGTCATCTAGATCAATTCCAAGATTACCGTGAGATTAATGTAGATTAAAAAAAGTAAATCCGAAAAAAAAAAAAAAAAAATTCAATTAAATTTAATAGACTTAGAAGTTTCATCATCCAGCAGATGCTGTTGTAACCCGCTCCTAAAATCACACTTAAGCTGTGTCCGAACACCCTCCCTAACCCCTATATAGTGCTCTGTATAGGGGTTGGGGTCATTATTATAATTTTATATGGGTGTCTGGATGAAAAAGTAGTGGACTCAAAAGTTCCCATCATGCACCATGAAAAGTAGTGTACATCAGTGTTCACTAAATGAGCAGATATATCGCGGAATGCTTTGCAAGAGCTCTCCTTGTCAAAAATTATGGGACTGGTTTTGGGGCGAAAAAAGAACAAAGATGTTGCAGGCACCATGTGGGGAGCCACAGGTGATCAACATAGAGTGAAAAGTAGTGATCATCTGTCCCAGTGTTTCGTTTACTGAGTTCACTATGAAGTCCTCTATATAGTCCCTGCTCCAGATGGGTATTGAAGGGTTAGGGGTTAGGGTAGACAATTTGACACAGCCAAAAATGTGAGCAAGTTTCTTGATAAATAATTTCTTATCATTTTTTTGTTCATGAGATCACTTTTAAGATCGATCTTAATAATAACGCTAAGATGCTTGATAAAAATGACCCCTGATTATTTAAATAAACAAGGTGTGTTTGGACTATAAAACAGAGACACCCAAAATAATCTATGTTTTGCTTAATGAGCTTTAGACTAGAGGCTGACTAAAATATTGTTACATTTATGTAAACTGAGCAATGTTTTGAATACTTTACATTTAAACAATGCTAAAATTTCCACTATAAAAGATAATTCCCAACACTTATTCCTCTGCTCTGACACAGTTAATATAAACCTTTTCTTTGTCTCCCTCTGCTGTTGATGTGAAGAGAGAAAAATTATGGTTTGTAAAAATATCTATTTGCTTCCATTAGCTAAACTTAATGAGAAAATAACTCCTGATTTTATTTGGTGCAACCTATTTAGTAAAACCAGAACAATGATTAAGCAGTGGGCAATGCACTGCAGTTTCTGTAAATGGAGTAGAAAGCTCTTCTTTACCAGACTATTAGGATTTCCAGCTGTATGTTAATAAGGACTAATGTTCAAGTTTTGAACCAGTTTTTTTTCCTGATCTGTGTCCAAGCAGAGAGAAAACTTTGACTTCCAGACCACAATGATCCCAGATCCTCAGGAGCCCTGCGAGGAGACCCCCCACCTACTGAAGGCTTTCACAGTGGAGGAAACGTGACCAAAAGTTAAGGCTGCTATCACTGCATGTTTAAGGAAGAAGGCTCCAAGCTGTTAGAGCTGCATTTAGATCGCCATGGAAATGACTTTCCCACGAGACAGGGAAGACTTAATGGAAGGACTTTCCATGTCCCCATACATCTCACAGGAGGAGGTGCATCAAGTCCTATCATCCTCTATTTGAATGAGAAAAGGGTTTACAGAAGAGACTGCAGGTGGATGCAGATGAGAATAGTTTCTGGCAGGAATGAAGGATTTTTTTTGTGCACAGGTGTTGTACATGGTGTCATGATGAAAGGCCATAAAATGTTTATTTATACCTACTCTTTTTACAGGCAGTAAAGGAATTAAACTGTTATTCGCTATCCCAGATGGAATGACAGATTTATAAATAATCAAAAAGGCTGTAAAAATAACTAAGGAACAGCACGCTAGTTTTGAAGTTTTTAATTTTTTAATGTATAAATGTTTCTATGGTTTACCTACACCAGCTTCTGTTGATTAAATGGATACAGATGTTTATTTCTGTATTTTACATATTTAAATCAAGACGTCACATTTAAGGTGGCTTGATGTTGTCTGTCAGAGTTTCATGTTCTAACAGATAAAACCTTTTCCAGGCTTGAGTCCGGTTCAATGATCTCCTGGAATATCCTGGGGGGAAAACAACGGCCATGTTTACGTTATTAGACCTGTGGTCCAGAGCAAATTAAGCAGTTTTTCAGCTATTTTATTTTTGAACTGTTAGTTGTTTGTATCAATCAAAGGAAAGCATTATCGTTTTGATTTATTTTAAAGATTACTTTTTTATATCCTCTTAATCATTAAGAGATTAGATCAGGTAAACAAATTGGTGTGTTTTTATCAGGGGTTTCACCCAGTCAGCCAATCACCATGGAGACACTTTCCTCCACACAAGATGTTATCTAAAGTATTATCTTTATGACATCACTCTGTAGACTAAACCTCAACATTGGACATGCACAGGTGCTTGTATTTTATTGTGCTTTTATATGTTTGACCCTTGTTTTGCCTGGAAAAACCTTGAAAAAAGTAATTCTTCATCCCACATTTCCTGTACATAATTTACCCTGAAGGAAGATGTTTATATGCCTTAGAACCTTTTTGGGTCATTAGAACTGTAGCCGTCTTTAAGTATGATCCTTTTCACCTTCTACATTCAGTCAACAGGAAGTCAACATAGAAGATAAATCTGTCTTTCCTGCATCATTTAACTTTAGGATTTAAAAGGTTTTCCATCTACAGTCTTTTCAATCACAGATTTATGTTTCATCCTCCTTTTAAAATGAAACTTTCTTCTCATATAAAAATCCTTGAGTATATGTTAAAAGTTTTGGTTTACAAAGATCGAAGTAAATTGTTAGAAAAAAACAATTGTTGTTTTTTAAGATGTATTGTTTTAAATAAACAAATTTGTTCTTGCCTGGCAAAAAAAACATATTGTTATTTTTTTGCCCTGAAGAAGGAAAAAAATGTTTTACTTTTCCTGAGTTGGATTATCTTTAAGGTAATATCAATGCTTAATTTTGTTTATTTGTATAGCACAAAATCACAACAATCTCAACACATCTCAAGACACTGTGTTCAAGGGTTCAAGCAGACCCTTGAGGAGACAGGAGCAGACATACAGAAAGAACTGAAGAGATACCCAATTAGCTCTACAGGTGACCCCATCCAGGAAACACAGGCAGATGAGCACCGAACCAGCTCCCATGTCAGAGGATGAAAGAGAGCACATCTAGTAGGTCACAGTCAGAGAAACAGCACTACACTGAAAAACAGGCCAAGCTGGAACATCTATAAACAAAGGTCTTGATGGCAGCAGAACAGCTGTTATTTCTCTCCAGTATGGTGTCACAGCCAAACAGGAACATATCAGATATCATAATGGGTTTCTGGATGCTAGCCCATATGCAGAACACAACCAGGAGGCAGGGAAAAAGTTCAAAGGTTTTAATAAAGAGTGCATACAAAAACAGGTCAGATGGGTAATCAGGTCCAGGGGCTGGTCACGACTGGATTCACTGTTCAGAGGTTTGTGCTGAGCGGCAGAAAGGGGAACCAGGGGCGTCCAGAGGCAGACGGCAGGGTGAGGGCTGAGGTTTGAGCTGAGCAGGCAGAAGAAGGGAGCAAGGAGGGTTCAGAGGCTGACGGCAGGCAGAGGGCTGAGGTTGGAGCTGAGTTTGGTAGAGCTGGTAGATCACCTGGTTTCAGTTTCAGTTTCCCTTCCAGGTCCTTCTGGGGGCTGGCTGACAGATCCTTGACAGGTTTGGTTCTCCAGGGTTCTAATGAGATCAGGCAGACCGATTTCTAACAGAGAAAACTCTTTAGGGGGTTTCTGGTTGCAGGCAGGTTCAACCTGGGAAGCAGAGAAGACAAAAATGGATCAGGTTCAGGTTCTGGTTTTAGTAGTCAGGAGACTAGACAGGCAGGTTGGCTCAGGGTTTGCTGTACCGTGACTGACTAACACTCTGGCACTGGAGTGTGGTCCTCAGCCCACTAAAATGCTGGTCTCCTGATGAGCAGATGAAGAACAGCTGGTGAAGTCAGCTCCAGCCTCAGGAGATCCAGTACGCCCTCTGGTGGAGAAAAGGTAGACAGAACCCCAGATCCCAACAATAACACAAAAATCCCCAGGAAGGGATCCTCGGCGCCCTTAGGTGGGCAAGCCTCAGGATCCCAACATCAGATGAAGCTACTATGAGAAAAAGCTAAGAAAACATAATGTAAGAGACTGGAGAAACAAATTCATAAGAATGTGAGAGAAGAGATAGAATGAAGCAGAATGATGGAAAAGGGGTCCCTTTGTCAACCAGTCTAAGCCTATAGCAGCATAACTATAGAGATAGCTCAGGATAACCTGAGCCACTCCTACAAGCTTGGATATAAACTGCTTGGAATAAAGCTGTCTTTGATTTATGGGTTTTTGCTGTTGAAAATATGATGTAAATGTGATTAGTGATGCTGAGAGACCAACTGACTAGATCCATATTTTCCAGTTTTTGGAGGATATGGAAATTAAGAGAGGCTCCACAAAGCATCAACGCAAGACAGATAAGGAAAGCTAATTAAGGTAAGGACTGGATGAGTTTCTCCACAAATATTACAGTACAGATATTACTCTCAGTCAGAAAAAAACTTGTTTTAGAGTTAAAAGATAACCTTAAACCTAAGTTCATCATAGATTAGGATAGACTGTTGGTGCATTATTTAGTGGTTCTCTAAAATAAGAGGAGGTTGATGTATCGATTGGGCGACACTGCCCTCTGGTGAATAGTAAGGATTGTGTTATTAAATAAAAATATAATTCATGTCATAAATAGGGATTGAAAATCTTAAAATTAAAAACATTAAAAATGTATGATTTAAAAATTATAACAACAAAATTTGAAAGATCAGAAAGTGTTTGTTGCATCTCATCATCATCATCATGGCAGCTGTCTGAAAGTCTGTACATCTTTGTTCACTGGTGTTTGGTTTAAGAAAGACTTATTTTCTCTGCTCTGTTGATAACTGATGAATAGAGGAGCCCTTTGGAACTTAAATGATATGAAAGAAAGTAATAAAAGTGACTTTTTTGCATTTGATTTTTGAATCTATAAAGACATTTTAGAAGTGATTATTAAGAAAATATCAATTTGTTAGAAAGATATTAATCTTATACAGGTAAAAGCCAGAAATTAGAATATTACTTAAGGCTAATACAAAAAAGGGATTTTTAGAAATGTTGGCCAACTGAAAAGTATGAAAATAAAAATATGAGCATGTACAATACTCAATACTTGGTTGGAGCTCCTTTTGCCTCAATTACTGCATAAATGCAGCGTGGCATGGAATCGATGAGTTTCTGGCACTGCTCAGGTGTTATGAGAGCCCAGGTTGCTCTGATAGTGGCCTTCAACTCTTCTGCGTTTTTGGGTCTGGCATTCTGCATCTTCCTTTTTACAATACCCCACAGATTTTCTGTGGGGCTAAGGTCAGTGGGGTGGCTGGCCAATTTAGAACAGAAATACCATGGTCCGTAAACCATGGCACGGGTAGATTTAGAGCTGTGTGC
>NW_015151580.1:0-1799 GCF_000732505.1 Cyprinodon variegatus | reverse complement strand
TTTTCAATTGAAAATGTCAAGAATAGGGTTGAGTTCGAGGTTTTATAAAGTAGCCCATCAAAACCTTGTTTTTGTTTTGAAAACACGTAAAGTAAAATGGACGAATAGGTCCACCCCTTTGGAATGGGGGTTGTTCAGAGACTAATACCTGTCTTAGTCTCTGAAAGCGGGGTCGTTAAAGAAATTTTTGGCCAGACTGAACAGGCGAGTTCTTCTGTTACCCTGTAAAGGGGTTGGGGTTGCATTGATAGTGGTATGGTGCTAGCTTACCAGAGGTGTGAAAATCCTGGCACTGAAGCTGATTCTGTTCTCAATTAACACTCCGGTTCAGTCTCCACCCTCCTTGCAATTAACCTCTTCTGGTTTCACCTGTCGCTACCTGCATATAAGCTCCGTCCTGATATGCCTCCAGTGCCAGATTGTTTGGAGCTAGCCTGTTAAGAACCTTCCAGCCCTTTTGATATTGAAAACCTGTCTGCCTGCCTGCCAACCGACCTGTCTTTGTCCCCTGTTTCTGAGCTTGCCTGATCCCTCTGTAGATTTGTCTGCCTGTCTGAGTCCTGCTCTGTCAGATTCTGGATTCCGGATTGACCTTCTGTGCTCCTGACCCCTTTTCTGCCCATGAGTACCTGAGCCTGCCTGCCCCCTTAACTCTCTGTGTTTATCGGAAATCGGACCTGGAACTGGAATCGGAGAAATTTGCTGGATTACCCCCCTGTACTTCTGCTGCATTATTGGACCCCGTTATCGGACCTGGACAGCCTCTGGACAAATGCCCCTAGAAAGCCCACAAAGTCAGTCAGTTTGTCGGCCGCTCAATGGCCTGTCCCTACCAACAAGCAGAGGCTTCCAGCCTCTAAAGCCTCCTGCCTGTCTCTGGCTGACACTAAGTGCTCTGGCTCCTCTAATTATCAGAGTAGTCCCTCGTCAATTCCTCTTTACTTACCTGCCACTGCAGCCTCTAATCTGTCCCTCTGCTTCTAGGATGTTCAGGCCCATTAACGAGAGCTGCACGCCCGAGAGCCAGCGCTGTTTAAATCCTGCCTTTTCAATAAACTGTTTAAACGTCACTGACCTGTTGTGGTTGAATCTTGGGTCCGAATCCAGTACATTACAAGAAGATTACGAATATAGCAAATAACTTGAACTGGAAGTAAGTTAAATAGGTCATTCAAATCAAGGGTAAAACTAGTTACCGTATTTTAACGACCATAAGGCACACCGTACTAAAAGGCGCAGTCTCAGTTATGTGTGCCATTTCTGTATTTAACACACACATAAGGCGCACCGGACTATAGGGTGTGTTTTTTATATACAAGTACATGTCCTCTACTACGTTTAAATACCTCTACTGCGTATTTAAAAATAGAGCAGGAGCAAAACTGAGTATGATTGTGTTTTATTCAAGTATTTATTACAAAGTATTAATCAAACCCATCAAAGTCATCATCCTCTGTTTCTGAATTAAACAGCTGCGCTAAATCAGGCATGCCAATTTCCCCTTCTTCGCTGTCAGAGACACTTCCTGTGCCGGACAGCTCCTCAGAAATGCGAAAGCTCGAACAACAGTGCCAGCAGACACGTTAGTCCAAGCATCAACAATCCATCCGCAAACAGTGGCGTAACTTGCCCAGCGCTGCCTTCCACTTTTCGTGAAACTGTGGTCTCCGTCTGTCATCCATCGCTCCCACGCTGCTCACAGACTTAATTTGAATGGCCGGTTCACACCGATGTCAAGCGGTTGTGTTGAAGCAGGCTATTTGCCTTATATAGACTTGTTGCATGGCTGTACACTGTCT
>NW_015151579.1:230468-243583 GCF_000732505.1 Cyprinodon variegatus | reverse complement strand
ATTATTACCAACATATAACTAACCCTAACCTAACCCCAACCCTAACTCAAAAAACAAAACTTTACCGTATGGGGACTAGGATTTTGGTCCCCATAAGGACATAGTTCCCCATGACATGAATGTGTTAACATATTGAAGTCCCCACACCATCATTAAAACAAGCCAACACACACACTCACACCCCCCCCCACACACACACACACACACACAACCACATCCATCAAGGTGTTGGCAAAGTGAATACAGTAAATAAGCGAAAATGCTGTGATGTGTATAAGGCTTAGTGAACCATGAGTCCTTCACTCTCCACCTGATGTAGGAACAGATGGCAACGTTACCAAGCCACAACCATTCACTATTCATTAGGCTGAGAACCATAAAAATGTTTGTCTGTGGGTTTGTCCAGAGTATAGTTGAAGGCGAGGTGGTACTGAGGAAAGGACTGTCCGAGACAGACCATGTGACCATCAGTGCTCTAAACCAACAGACTTCCACTGGGAGCCCGAGAACTGTCAAACATGTTTGTTTTACGAATTAAAGGTACTAGTTTGGGGTATAGTGAGAAACCTGATAGGCCTACAGTTTGAATATCTAGAATGTTAAATGTTATGCTGAAATATAGAACAGAAACTTATAATTGGATGCTTAAAAGCCATATTTAAAATCCAGTAGAAAGAAGTGTAGTTAAACAAGACTTCGTTTGCTAAGTGGGTTTTACTTATTCAGCTTTAAGCCTCCACATTTCTACATAACACAACGGTCCTAATGGCGGAAATAAAGACAACTTTAAAACTAGTTGAACATAAAATAAAAGAAATAACGGTATAATTTACATCTGAGAAATCGAGTGGATGATTTTCAGCAACTAGGCCTGCACTGGACCGGACAAAAATTAAAAACCGTTTCTGCTCGGTGAAAGCGCATCTGAGTAATAATAACAACAACAACACACGCAATGGCAGACACGGTTACTGGGGGAAGAAGGTTTAACTTAATCTTCAAAATCAGTGAGATGTTTAACAGGTCTGGATAATAAAAGAGATCTAAGAGGCTATTAACTTTAAGAAAATGTAATATTGAGTGCTGAACAGAAATAATTCATACAACACTGTTTTGAGTCATACTGAACACTCATAACATTACTGTAGCATCAATTTTCAATACATTTTCTTTGTTTTTAGCAGGAAAAGGGTATCTGAAGTAGTATGCGGTTTGTTCAATTAGAGAGTGAGACTTTCAACAGATAACATTAAGGAAGCAGCAATGGAGCTCTGTTTTATCTATTAAATTTTTCTGCCTATTTTTGACATAAAAAGGAAGCCTTTTGGAGATGAGGTTCTACATCCTATAGGACTTACACATATTGATCACCGTTTCTATAAAGCTAGCTGCTCTTAAGGCCAGTTTAAAATGTTAACTAAAGTCCTTTTTGCCTTTGGCTTATTAGCAGAACGTATTTTTGAACAATAGTTAGTCTAACAGTCACAGTATAAACTTATATTTGCTCTTGATATAAATAACTGACTGTTAAAGGCAAAAAGGTCAGAAAGAAATATTTTCAGAGCTGTCAGAATATCTATCAACTGGTCAAAACTTTACAAATGTTGTATTTGTAACTTTACGGACTATAATAACTGGCTTCACAGAAGCATAATTTATAAGCACAATGGTATAATTTAAACACATAATATTATAATTTAAACACACAAAATATAAATTGATCCAAATCAAATTCTGCTAATGTGCCCATATATCCTTGGACCTGCCCTGTTGGGTCTCAAAGTGCTTTTCAGGATCTGAGCTTTTATTTTAATTTCAAATTCTTCAGCAAACACTTACCTCAATAGTAAAATAGATATGAGTCTTAAGATTGCTGCAGATCTGTGTGACAGAAATTGAAAATATCTGGTGAGTTCAGCAAATTGTGAAAGAAAGTGAGTGGTTGATGCACATCATGAGATGATGGATGTCGTATGTGGGCTGATTTTTTTGCCTATGAATGCTGCAGCGCAGTGATGGTGATGCCTGTCAAAACTCCTCCAGTATTCTCTTTACTCTCTACCCTTCTGAAGCACTGGGGGAAAGGAAGGGCAGATGTGTAGTTAGTATCTCAAGTTGTCTCTCCCCCAGCACACACACTCTCTCTCTCTCTCTCTCTCTCTCTCTCTCTCTCTCTCTCTCTCTCTGTGTCTCCTTCCTTGTAGTCATTTCTGTGAGTATGGAGGGCCTAAGGCAAAACGCTGAAACCATCTGCTCTCTCCTAAGTCTGTCTCCATCAGACTTTAACTTCCAATTTCTCCAGTATTCCTTATTTTTCTCCATTATACGCATCCAACACTCACAAAGTTATTTAATTGCATCTTTTTTTTACTCCACTTACAACAATCATATCTACCAGGTTTCATTTGTCAAAGCAAACTCGCATATTTTTAGTGTACCTGCAAAAATAGGCTGCATTGACATTTCCTACAATAAAAGAAAACAAAAAGGAAGTGTTCAGAGTTATTCAATGCCCAAAGCTTTGAAGAACTGCTACCTTTGAAGAAGAAGCATAAGAGACCTTGGGAAATCTGAGACGTAGCTGCTGTATGTTTTCTACCTATCATGTTCCTGAATCCCCACCCAGTCTTTGTTTCTGGAACATCTGTTTAGAGCAGAAGGACAAATGTGTGACAGGTGTAAGGACGTCAAAGTCCTATCAGATGTTTTTCGATTGACAGTGTACAAGATAAAACATGGCTTTAAACATTGTGTCAACTATAGCCCTGAAGAGAGAACAATTGGTAAAGCTTTAATTATGACCCCCACTACAAACGTTTTTGCAGGCATTCTTCAGCTTAATCCCTTAGTGCCTTGTCTATACAGCTAATGTGACTAATTCAGGTACTATTAAGGGACCATGTGTAAGGATAGGTCAGTGCAAGTTCACAACAAAGGTTTTTCATCCTAAACTTGAGTTTTTACCAACAGTTTCCATGTAATTCAAAATAGTTTTGACAAAAATATATCACGCATTTTCCAAAAAAAATTAAAATCACAAGATCAAAATGTTTTTCCTGCATATCAAGACAGTTATCAATTAAACCATAATGGAGAGTTTAGGCCAAAGAACAATACTGACCAAAAATAAAGTACCTTGCAAAACTTGCAATAAGATAAATCAAAACCATTTTTATCTGCCTTTGTTTCTCTAATTATATATTATCCAGCTATTGACACATTAGATATTAATGTATTAGTTTGCCCAAGGGGTTAGAGCAGTGTGCTTGTGCTCTAACAAGATTAATAGTATATTGTCCGATCCCCACAGCCTGTACTCTGGCTCCCTGAGCAAGACTTTTAAACCCACACTGATCCCTAGGCGCCCCACAATGGCAGCCAACTGCTCTCCAAGGGGATGGGTAAATGCAGAGAGTGAATTTCCCCATTGTGGGACAATAAAGGGATTTACATTTACACAAACGGAAACTATACTCTGCAATAGCATTTACTTTCAATTGCATTTTAATAATACATTGAGTATATAGAGTATTTTCTTAGAAATGGTTTGAAATTGGTTAATAAAAATGTGCCTAAAAAAATAAATTCTACATAATTTCTGGGACATAAAAGGATGGATCAATTCCAAAAATACAATATTGTGGTTATAATTTGTAAGTTAATCAGAATTCTCCACAAATATTTGCTTAAAGTACTATTAAAAGCAATGGTTATCAGTGACAGCAACAGAACTTGTGGAATAGTAATAATTAAGAATGTACTGATAGATCCAGTTTGTGCAAAAACATAACAGGGTTCATGAAAAAGGGATACGTTTTTGGTTAAAATAAGCGCTCTACATCATGTCAGGAAAAAAAAAGCAGAAAGCTCACTATGTCAGGTTGGGTGAAGGTTTGAAGAGGACCCAAATGCAGAGACTGAAGCTGAAGCGGTTTCTTGCAGATTTACTAACAAAAAGAGCAACAGAAGCAAAAATGTGCACACATAATCTACAAAATCTAAAAATGCCGAAAACAAGGAATACACACAAGGGGCAGAGAAATTACGACAAACCATAGAATAGTGACTGAGCAGGAGGTGCATATATGGGAGAGAGAAACAAAGATCAGGCTAATCAGCAGATTGGGAGCAGGTTTGGACAGAGGAGTCTAGAAAGGAGCTAGGGAAAATGAGACTGACACAAGAGGGCAACAGAGGGCAAACAATAAATACCTAAGAAATAAAATGCAATGAAAAATAACTAATGGAAATAAAATCAATGAGAACTCAAAGATACAAAAAAAAAAAATAAATAACCCTATGGGTGAACACAGTTTATTGTCTTTTCATCGACTATCTTCTATGTGTATTTTGTGTCCTTAACAAATCCTATAATGGCCATATACATTTTTAAAGAGAGATTCTATGGTAATAAACAGTATGCACGAAAAAAATATTGCCTGCTGGACTAGAAACAGTATCACAGGCTGCTGTCAAAAACAAGCAAGTATTTCTGCAGTTGATAAAATATTCTGTTTGTAATAATTTCGTGTTTTACCTCTAAAGGCAACTGCATGCACAAAACAGCAACAAATAGCTCTGCCGGGTTACAATATGATTTTTGCTGGGTAAAGGTCAAAATATCAGATAAAAAGCTTTTCTCTTTTTTTTTGGCTCTATTTCATATATTGAGGAAAAAAGCAAAACTCAACAGTAAAAGATACGTTTTTAAAAGGACAAATATTCCCTGTATATAATCACACAAACTTCCTATGCCTATTCATTCTAACTAAATAAAAATATCACATGTAATGTTCATGTCTTATTTTTAAAATCTTCCATTTATTCATGGGCATACGAAATTACAGATTATATACAGATTTTTAATGTCAGTATGAGTTCCAGTCTGCCATTTTTAATCTCTAAGCAATTTGGGTTGCACTGTATGAAAAACAAACCTATAAATAACAGTTATTGCTTTATACTGTATGTGGACTAGGTTTAAAAGAATGAACAGAAAAGTGTAGGAGAGGGATAAGTAATGGCCACTGCTGTGACATCAGTTTCTTTGGGTTTTAGCTACATCTGTTTATAACCATCTTCCATCTGTCTTCATAAAAACCAGGTGTTAGATAAGGAGTAAACTTAAGGTTTAGTACAGCACCAACAGATGGACATACAATAAAAATGACAAAGAACAGAAACAGGCAAAGCACTTGCTTTTAACCACTCTGGCGACATGCTTCCAACATGAATTCTTCTCTCCAGACGAGCTCTTAAAAATTACTACGTCCGCTGTGATTTACAAATTCATCTAAAAAGGGCACACGCATAATAAACAGTAAAACAAGCAGTTTAATTAAAAACACACGTGTGAATTACTCCCAATGTTCTTTCTGTGGATTCTAAATACTGTAAATTCTCTCCTTATCATCTGGATCTGATTCTGTGTGCTCATGTCAACTTTTGTCATTTAAGAGCATAAATAACCTGCGATAGTAAACTGCCTGTGATTGGCATCTTTTCAGGAACCACCATGCGCCACAAAAAGTTTGCATTTTTGTTTACTTTGGTCTTCAGTCTCACTAATGTTTTTCTGCAATCTGCTCCCTTAGTGAGCAAACAGGCCAGGTCAATTCTCAGAAGAAACACTTGTGTGTAGAATTATGCAAACCTAATATAGACAAAAAACATGCAAGAATAAAAAACTGCATCGTGCACTGGATTAACAAAGCCATGGAGAAATGAAATTACTTTTGCAGAGTCCAAGCTGTAGCATGCGAGCCTTAGCAGAGATTGGTAATAAAATGTTCTTTTAGTCAATGGAGTCCATGAGAGCACGTGTGAGTGTGTGCAGTTTGCTGCGGTGTGGGAGGTCTGATTTGTAGCTGTAATATCCACAGCCGAGGCCTTGGAATGAGGTCTTTCCTTCAGGGAGCTCGCCTACCCTTTTGTTGCGTGTGCAGAAAAGCTTGTGCAGAAACAAATATACAGAGAGACATCGACAAAAACTACGTCTGTTTTCATTTGCAGAGATTTTCGATTGTATCATCTGATTGCTTGCAACCAACCTTGGTAATTCTCGTAACGTTGTTTGTAACTCTATCTTAAGGAATTATTCTTGACAGCTTTCAAAGTGATTACATTTAGCCATTTTTTCCAAACTTTGGTTCACTTTAAAATCTAATTATCTCTGATGAAAAGGCTGGCAAAGCTCGAGTGGGTAGAATTTACATACCCTGGTGTCCTTTCAGTCTTGTCATAATATGTAAGACAATGAATGAATGGTTACACTCTCCCCGATATACAACTAAACTTAGAAGAGACTTGTTATTGATACTCTCACATAAGGACTTCACTTTTAAACAGTAAATCAGATCTATTTTCTAGTGATGGACCGATATGATAATCTGTGCTGATATCGATTTCAAATATGAATAATATAGTTTTAGATGATTACCACTATTTACCATCATCAAATATTGAATTTTTCTCTACAACATTAAAAATCAACCACAGCACTGATATGGTATGATATAACCACCAAGATTTTACATATCTTCCATAAATCTTTTGAGAATGTGATTTTTTTCTGCCTTCATCTTCTGAGCCAACAGAGTTCAACAAGCTAATAAAGAAAGCTGACTGTAGGAACTCCTCTAGAACCTCCAAGGATGATTTCACTAAGAATGAAGAATATTTTAGAAAACATTGAGCATCCTCATCAGAAAATTATTAAAGAGAAACATGTTTAAAAAAAAATTCTTATAAGTTACTGCAACTCCTTTAATTTCCCTTTGGGAAATTGAATATCTTCTTTCTCAGCTTCAGTTAAACAAACCCAGGGCTGCGAAAACATTAATGTCACATGAACACACAAATACCATGACCGATCTCTTCCCCTCCCCCTCCTAAACATCATCCATGTGGATATAAACATTGGTTGTTTATTCTGTCTAAAACCATAATAATTCTGACATATTGTGCATCCCTATCATTGACAATAGTTCTTTCTATGTATGTATATTCCCAACAAGAATGAGAACTGAGTTAATGTAGACATAATTTAAACAGCATAGCATTTAGTCTTTAAGCTCATTTATTTACATCAAAGTATTTCTTTAGTTCTATAAACCACGTGTAGCCCAGACAGTTTAGCGCTAGAAAGATTATTCATATATTCTCTTTTAACAACTAAAGCTATTTAAGATGCTCAACGAAAAGTAAGCGCATTGTGCAAGTGCAAACCAAATTGAAAACTCTGACATCATATATTTATGACTAACATTTCAGTAATTTTTTTTCCCAAAAAGGTTTAATTAAACTAAAACAATTGTTTTGTTATTATACGATGATAGAAATAATTATGATTTCCAATTAGTAACTCAATTTGTAACAACAATAGATCAAATTTCAAATTATACTGGATAAATTAGCATTTTCATTTTTTCTGTATCGTTTTCACCAATGAGTTTGATGGCACATTTGTTATGTATGGAAACACAAATGCCATTTTTTTTATTCTTCCCATCCAGGACAGCATGATGGAAATACATTTTACAGTTAGACTGTAAAGATACAGATTGATATCAAGTAGCACAGTGGCTGAAAGAGAAACCACCCACTTAGCAGCAATTCTTAGTTCACATTACAAAATGGCTGTCATATTTCATTTATTGCACCATGAAACTTTTACATTAATCTATGAATACCCCCAAGATGAATCAGAGAAAAAAGGGAAATGTGGAAAAGTCCAGAGACAGAGTTTGGTCATCCCAATTAAGCTCAGTGCTACCTTACAGGGGCCCTGTCTTATAGTATGACAAATGGTTATGTAAGTAGTGCACTCTGGTTGCAAAAAAAGGCTTTCAGATTAATTAAAGCCACCCTGTTCACTTTTAATGCATCATATATTTTTTTCCGCTTTTTTTTAGTCAACTTAAGCCTTTTCAGGATTTATCATAACACCGGAGGTAAGATCTTGCAAATACTTGCAACATGTAAACAAGGAAGTGATTTTTTTCAGCGGAGATGAGAAAAAAAGTAGTAAAAGTACAAGATAAAGTGTGAAAATATGCATAAATTATTAGATGCCAAGAGCGATAAAATAGGTGTTTGGCTTAGAAAACAGAATGAAGGCTGGTGTTGACCGAAGGGAGACTTAAAGTTGCAGAAACTGGAGGGTTGATGGATACGTACTGTAAGAGCATAATTATTGCAAGCAGATGGAGACATTGTACAACCATATTTATGGCTGCTGATCACCTTAATTTTGAATATTACTTTAAGAGTCAAAATGGACTAAGTCTGCTACGTTGACTAAGTGAAAGTCATCTATCAAGATAAACATGGGGTACAAGTTTTTGATTTAACTTGTACATGTGTGTAAATCCCTTAATGTCCCACAATGGGGAAATTCACTCTCTGCATTCAACCCATCCCCTTGGAGAGCATTGGGCTTCCACTGTGTGGCACCCAGGGACCAGTCTGGGGTTAAGGGTCTTGCTCAGGGGCCCAAAGTGGCGGTCCAGGGGAGTGTGTGGGACTTTATATCAGAACCTCTGATGTGCAATGCTCTAACCACTAACCACTAGGCGACCACTTCCCACATCTTTTTTTACTAGTTATTGTACATGACTGGGTCTCTTTACACTATATCTTTGTATAGTTAGGGTAGTGTAGGAGCCATATATACATTTTTGGAATTGATAAGCATCTGTAATTGAATCGTTGTTAAGCTTATGACGTGGTGCCTTTTGATTGTAGGAATTACCTTAGACCTACAGTGAGCAGCAAATATTATATACACTCAGTTTTTATGGGGTCAATAAAAATGTAAAACTAGAAAAGCCTAATACAAATGAAAAGAAAAAACTATGAATAATGACCTTCCATATCCAAATGGCAACATGCCGTATCGGTCGGATAACCATGAAGTTACTGAAATTATGTTTAACTGTATGTCACAACACACTTGTTCAATTACTACAAGTATTCACAGGCATGCATAACTCATAATAAGAATGAGTATGAGGAGTATGAACTTGATGGCCTACTCAAAGCCAATGTACCTAACTTGCTTACTGAAACTTTGCCAGCTGGGAAAGCTTTTATTGGTGAATGACACATTGAGCAACCCTGCAGACTGAAGGACAGAAATCTGTTAATGGTGCAGTATAGAGAAACTAGGTCTATAAAGAAGCTCAGGGGATGTGTTTTTGTGACTAACAAGTACTAGCTTCAGTAGCTACAGCAATTACATACTTCAGCAACAAGCCCTGAGAGAATCCACTATCACTAAATTCAGGGAATCAAACATTTCACGATGACAAAACTGGCAATTTTATACCAATGCACATTCCAAGTGAATCTTGCCTTTCCTTGTTTTATTGTTTCCTCTTAAAATGTTAGCCTAGATGGTGTTTGTTTTGTTTTATGGGCACAAAACACCCATTTATTAGATTATCAAAAGAATGCTTTAAATCTAACACAACAACAGACTTTAAAGCCATCTTTCTCACTCTTGTTCACAACACTGAACACTGGAATCACGAGGGAAGCTGACAATCAGGCTGAAGCACATCTATGGCTCTTGCACCTCTTAAATCAGAGAACGAGAGCTTGGAAGGTGATGATGCACTTTCTCTTTGCAGTTGTCCACACTTCTCTCACACCTTGTTACTCCACAGACACATTGGCCAATTAAACATCTAAACCCTGACACTCAAACTGCCTGCTTTTAGGACCATTGTATCTATTTTACAGGTTCTTTTTGTGCAAATATTTATGTGGAGGGAGCTGTATAACAGCTTTTGGCAGGTTTCTTTTTTATGCTAAACTGAGATGCTAACTAAAATAACAGTATCTCTTGATGTGCCATATGGTATCAGGCCCAATATAATTACTTTTGAAACAGTTAAAAACATTAAACTCATCATTCTTCTCTGTTGTGAGTTTAAAGCTTTTCTTTTTTTTTTGCACATTAACTGTCTAAACCCTCCACTGCCTTAACAGCATCACATTTGGGCATTATTGAGCCAAAACCTTTAGTCAGTGGCAAAAACAGACAAGAACTTTACACACTAGCCTTCTCCAGTTCCCACCCAACTTCGGGTGACAAAGTTAAAAGCCCACTTTATAAGATCCGTCTGTAGCATCACAACCAGCATTTCTCTGCTTGTTCTCTTTGTTTGATTATGGCAAAGCTGAGCTAGCATTCCCTGACCCCTGCTTAACTCCCACCTCTTATCCCCACACTGACCTCTATCCCTCAGAGCCATTTGGCACAAACTACTCAGGATGAATTTTTCATTTTTTTTCTGACAGGGTTATTCTACTTGTTGTGGTGAGTTATACTTTAAGAACTAGTGATCTCATTTATTAAATTACCAAGCTATACATTAGATCCAGCCACGTTGGCTGGTACCTCATTCAATGTCACAGTCTGAATCGGTTTTATGGGATTGATAACCTCTAATAATATCCGTTTAATGGTTGAGCGATTGTAATTTGACTGTCATATGTAGTTTATATTGATCTATATACATTTTTATGCATGCAGGGTGTAAGAAAACAATACGAGCCAGTAACGTTTTTGATATACTACCAGCAAGTACTTTCTTTGAAATTGCTTTCATCCCTGCTCTTTGTTTCATCCAAGAGTGACAATCAAGTATATCCAAAGGTTTTTCTTATAATCTCTTAATCTGATATTTACAGGTTAAACCAAAGCATGTCTCTAAATGTTCATATACAGTGGACTGCATATATTGCAGTATTTAGATTCAAACAAGGTGCGAGAATGCTTCAATAAAAAGCCCATTTTCCCAGTAAAATTTCCAGAGATTCCTCTACTAGGGTGTGGTCTCAGCCCCCGAATGTTCCCAGATGAATGGAAATGCCCCTGGTTAAGAACATAAGTTAAACCATTAAAAATAGAAATCTCACATAAAATTTCACATAGAGCACAAGATGCATAGAAAAAATACTACTAATCATACAAAAAAAAAACAAAATAAAATTAGAACATTAGACTCATGTGGTTTTAAAAGCCAAGGCAAATGGGCACATTTTTAAACTGGTGTAGCCTGTCTAATGTGCAGTTCCTCTGTAATTCACTCACTTTTTGACGCTGCAATAAGAAGAGAAGGAAACATCACATTTCTTTTTAATTTTTGAAAAAACAGAAACCTGCAAATGCATGTTAGATCACCTCCGTTTAGGTCCCTAACTGACAGACCAGGGTCTCCTATTTGATTATACACAAAACAGAGTAAAAAAAANCACAAATACCATGACCAATCTCTGCCCCTCCCCCTCCTAAACATCATCTATGTGGAAATAAACATCGGTTGTTTGTACTGTCTAAAACCGATAATAATTCTGACATATTGTGCATCCCTATCATTGACAATAGTTCACTGAAAAAAATAATGCAACCATTTTTGACATTTACTTAATCATATTTAGTTATTTAAACACAATTGTTTCATGTTAGCAGGGTAGGATATAAAACAATTGTGTTAAAGTAACAAAACATGATTAACTAAAGGCCAAAAGCAGTTGCACAATTTTTTTAAGTGTTCTTTCCATGTATATTCCCAACAAGAGTGAGAACTGAGTTAATGTAGACATCATTTAAACAGCATAGCATTTCGTCTTTCTGCTCATTAATTTACATCAAAGTATTTCTTTAGTTCTATAAGCCACATGTAGCCCAGACAGTTTAGCGCTAGAAAGATTATTCATATATTCTCTTTTAAAAACTAATGCTGAGATGCTCAATGAAAAGCAAGCACATTGTTTAAGTGCAAACCAAATTTAAAACTCTGACATCATATATTTACGAATAACATTTCAGTAATTTTCTTTCCAAAAATGTTTAATTACACTAAACAATTGTTTTGTTATTATACGATGATAGAAATAATTACGATTCCCAATTAGTAATTCAATTTGTAACAACAATAGATCAAATTTCAAATTATACTGGATAAATTAGCTTTGTGATTTTTTTTCTGAACCCTTCACCAATGCATTTGATGGCACATTTGTTATGTATGGAAACACAAATGTCAGTTTTTTATTCTTCCCATCCAGGACAGCATGAGGGAAATACATTTTACACTTAGACTGTAAAGATACAGATTGATATCAAGTAGCACAGTGGCTGAAAGAGAAACCACCCACTTAGCAGCAATTCTTAGTTCACATTACAAAATGGCTGTCATATTTCATTTATTGCACCATGAAACTTTTACATTAATCTATGAATACCCCCAAGATGAATCAGAGAAAAAAGGGAAATGTAGAAAAGTCCAGAGACAGAGTTTGGTCATCCCAATTAAGCTCAGTGCTACCTTACAGGGGCCCTGTCTCATATTATGACAAATGATTATGTAAGTAGTGCACTCTGGTTGCAAAAAAAGGCTTTCAGATTAATTAAAGCCACCCTGTTCACTTTTAATGCATCATATATTTGTTTCACACTTTTTTTAGTCAACTTAAGCCTTTTCAGGATTTATCATAACACCGGAGGTAAGATCTTGCAAATACTTGCAACATGTAAACAAGGAAGTGATTTTTTTCAGCGGAGATGAGAAAAAAAGTAGTAAAAGTACAAGATAAAGTGTGAAAATATGCATAAATTATTAGATGCCAAGAGCGATAAAATAGGTGTTTGGCTTAGAAAACAGAATGAAGGCTGGTGTTGACCGAAGGGAGACTTAAAGTTGCAGAAACTGGAGGGTTGATGGATACGTACTGTAAGAGCATAATTATTGCAAGCAGATGGAGACATTGTACAACCATATTTATGGCTGCTGATCACCTTAATTTTGAATATTACTTTAAGAGTCAAAATGGACTAAGTCTGCTACGTTGACTAAGTGAAAGTCATCTATCAAGATAAACATGGGGTACAAGTTTTTGATTTAACTTGTACATGTGTGTAAATCCCTTAATGTCCCACAATGGGGAAATTCACTCTCTGCATTCAACCCATCCCCTTGGAGAGCATTGGGCTTCCACTGTGTGGCACCCAGGGACCAGTCTGGGGTTAAGGGTCTTGCTCAGGTGCCCAAAGTGGCGGTTCAGGGGAGTGTGTGGGACTTGATCTCAGAACCTCTCATGTGCAA
>NW_015151579.1:223880-227764 GCF_000732505.1 Cyprinodon variegatus | reverse complement strand
TCCCTAACTGACAGACCAGGGTCTCCTATTTGATTATACACAAAACAGAGTAAAAAAAAAAGAGTCTGAAAATGAAGACATTTTATTCAAAAAAAAAAAAAGCTCTGATAAAAAAAAAAAAAAAAAAAAAAAAAAAAGGTGTGAAACAGTGCAGTCCCTCATGCAAAATCGAACTCATCTCGCATATTTTGGAGACAGTGGAAGTTAGCTAGAGAGGTGGTGACGGAGTTAGGGAACTGCAGCCAGATTGTATAATTTCATTTCACCTCATACGAAACTCTGAGCTAACATTTTAAGGGAACAGTTATTTCAGTGAACTAAGCCACTAAAATTACAACAAAAAGATTTGTTCATTGAATCAAGCAGTTCAGGCAATTGCTGTTTTGGTTTAACAGTTTGTCACAAAATATGCTATTTACAGAGCTTGGAATGCATTTTCTGCTCATTTAAATTTGTAACAGGTAAAAAGCATGGCTTCAGTGACATTAAGTTTGATTAACCATAGACCTATAACAGACATTATGTATCCCAAAAGCTAAAAAAGGTATTAGACAAACTTGTTCATGCATCTCAACTTATTTTGAAGTTCTGCCAACTGGAAGTCGGTCAACCGAGATGACGAGAATAAAAAAAATATGAATTTATAATGTATTTTAGATTCTGTTATTTTACTCAATATGCATGAACACAAGCATGAACAAAGGCATGATTGGTTTAAGCAACAACTTCAGCCTGACAGCGAAAACGAATCAGCCATACATACACTGAGTGACCGAACCATAGCTATCAGTCCAGTACAGATCACCTAAGGCTGCAACTAACGACTATTTTGCTGATTGATTAATCTGTTGATTCTTTTTGCGATTAATAATCGGATGGTAAAAGGTTCCTTAAAGACGATTTTTTTTACAGCACTAAACCAAGCGAAAATAAAATGTTTCCACTCATGGAGTTCTGAATAGAGCATATTGACAAACAAATGTTTGTTTCTTTTTTATCTTAAATGCAAAATGTTTATGCATTTTTTTACGATTTTGGTACAGTTACTGCTCTAAGTATGTCACTCTGTCAGCTAAAGGAAGTCATCTTGCAAACTGGATCTTTCGGACCTTCACTCCCTGGAGGGATCAACTGAGCCTCAAACTGAGCTGGGGATTCAAACTGGAGATTTGGATCCAGTTTCCCAGAGAGGACGTTGAGTTTACACACTGAGAAAGGGAATCATCTCCACTACGACCCGTTCAAGTACCGCAGGAAATCTGAGTGGCAGTCAGTTTCTCCGTTCACCTACAACCGAACCGTGTTCTGGGTAAACCCTGTTCCGCCCTCCACCGAATCAAACACTGTAATATAGCACAGAGATTGGAGTCAAAGATTCAACAACTTCTCTGGAAACGTAAGTCAACAACCAGATCCTCTTCTCCAAATCTACTAATGAATTTTCCCACTGAGCCTGAACTAATTGCTGTGTCTTCCCCTCACCTTCCAGTTCCGGCTGAGCAGAGATCAGAGCAACTCTGCACCGTGCATTATAGCTTCAATAAAACCTGTTAAACCTTTTCGCCTGGTCTCTGTGAATTGGCTTCTCTGCATGTGGGTCCGAGCTTTAGATAAAACCATGACAGTCCTCCTAAATGTCATCATTCTGGTGATATGTTTACGTAAGGCCATCCAATATGCTTGTCCCCATTCTTACCGGTAGTGAGTGTGACATAGTGGAAAATTGCAAATCTTCTTTTTGAAAGTAAGCTTGAATGAGTGATGCAAACAGCAACTTTTAAACAGAGCGTGCACAAGGAGAAATTGGCTCTTACATCCTCTTCCAGGGTTGTGCATGTGCATTTTATTTTTCAAGTGGGTGGATCTTTTCAAAAATTCCCAAAAATCCACCTCTATATCTTTAGCTAAACTGATAAGGTCGCACGACGAGGCTGAAACTTGGCCCAATGCAAAAAATTTTGCACGATTGGAGAATCGGACCGAAAAGTAAAAAACTCATACAGCGATGCCCGCCTTTAAATCCCATATGGTATCTGCAGTATCATGTTTAATGGATGCTTNGCTGTGTCTTCCCCTCACCTTCCAGTTCCGGCTGAGCAGAGATCAGAGCAACTCTGCACCGTGCATTATAGCTTCAATAAAACCTGTTAAACCTTTTCGCCTGGTCTCTGTGAATTGGCTTCTCTGCATGTGGGTCCGAGCTTTAGATAAAACCATGACAGTCCTCCTAAATGTCATCATTCTGGTGATATGTTTACGTAAGGCCATCCAATATGCTTGTCCCCATTCTTACCGGTAGTGAGTGTGACATAGTGGAAAATTGCAAATCTTCTTTTTGAAAGTAAGCTTGAATGAGTGATGCAAACAGCAACTTTTAAACAGAGCGTGCACAAGGAGAAATTGGCTCTTACATCCTCTTCCAGGGTTGTGCATGTGCATTTTATTTTTCAAGTGGGTGGATCTTTTCAAAAATTCCCAAAAATCCACCTCTATATCTTTAGCTAAACTGATAAGGTCGCACGACGAGGCTGAAACTTGGCCCAATGCAAAAAATTTTGCACGATTGGAGAATCGGACCGAAAAGTAAAAAACTCATACAGCGATGCCCGCCTTTAAATCCCATATGGTATCTGCAGTATCATGTTTAATGGATGCTTGTTAAAAGACTTAATCTTAAGCTTGAGGTTGTATTGTTCTAACATATTAAAAAGTCAAACATGGTTACAATTTGAAAGAAATATGCAAACAGTTCAGAAAACATGAATACTTTTCTGAGGTATTACACATACTGTAGTAGTCACTTTAGTCAAACCCTTCAACATTTTAGACAATTCATAACAGAAGTTTTAAAATGTTTGTGTCGCTGGTTAAAAATGAAGAATAAGCGTATTTTTCATGACTCACGTAGGAGAAAGCATTGCTTTGTAATGCAACATTTCACTGTAGGATGCAAGAGAGCATTTTTAGTAAATCGCACAGAACAGGTGCAGCAAGTCGATGTGTGCTGTGAGAGTTAAATGGGTGTCAGCATGCACATTTCTTCTTTGGTGGATGTGTATGTGAGAGTGACCAGACAAATGCCAGTATCCAAGGAGGGATTAGGGAAACAGTGGATTATATCCTTGGAGCCTTGAAAGGAACTCCTTTAAATCCCTAAATGAACATTCAAGAAGGGGGTGGTGGTATGAAAAGCAGTTTGAGATTAAACAGCTTCCTCTGAAACATCCAAAGTGTTTTAATGCGATTGCAAGGAAAGTGGCAGCTAGTTCTCCGAGAGGACATACTTTTTGGAATAAATAAGCTAATAAAACTCTCAATATCTACCTAGTATGTTTTGGGAGACATGTGTTTAGTTAAATAAATAAATAAAATTAAAAAAGGATTAATGTGTCTGTGTAAATAAATACACACACAAGGCACCAAATTTGTGAGCACCAACACCCTAAAGAAAACAAGTCTGTTAGACTTGTGATAAAGAAAGACGAGAAGCTCATTTTAGGCAAAAAGGATGAGGTAAACTTCAAGCCTCTTTCTCGTTCTCTGCAGGTCATTTTTCCTCCAGCTTATTTACCAACAATCTGTAACAGATGGCCAAGAAGAGTAAGAGATAACATCGCATTAGAGCGAAGGGAGTATGATATTTCACAGGCTTTTTTAGAAAGTGAATATACACTCATTAAAATTTCAAGAAGGAAATCTGTCACTGAGACCTAAATAACTAAATACGTATTGCCCACAAGAGGAAGTCCTCCCACGGTGGTGTTTTATGCACAGCTGCAATAAAAGATGTTTTTTTGTAGGTTCCAATAAATGATATAAATTTTATTTATATATATATATATATATATATATATATATATATATATATATATATATATATATAT
>NW_015151579.1:189968-223118 GCF_000732505.1 Cyprinodon variegatus | reverse complement strand
TGTATATATATATATATATATAATATATGTATATGTAATATATGTATATCATTATATCATTATATTTATCATTATACTTCATTAAATCAAATATATCTATATATAGATATATTTATATCTATCTATATAGATATATATCTATAGATATATCTATAGATATATATATATATATATAACCAGCTTGCTTGTGGGTATATAATGGAAGCAGGCGACGATTAAATGAGTGGGATAAACAGGCAACGCAGATTTAAAATGCACCATGATTTGATGATATGACACAGTTCTTGTGTGGATCCAACTTTTCATTGAGTTTCCTGCAATGATATCAGATTACCTTGCCTTACATGAAAATCCATAAAGATGTTTTAGGTACTGCACATAAAAATAGTTTTGTGTACAAAAAAAACAAAAAACAAGATTCAGCAAAGCGTTAGGTGGAAAGACCAAGATCAAACAAAGAAGCCGTTCCCTCACCTCCTTCAGTGTCATTTAAAAAATACACAAACCACCCATGACCAAAATAATCAGAAGTATTAAAACACAAAGCTTTCTCTTCTTTGCTGTAGTTCCCCTTCCTCCCCCTACTGTATAATGAAATGTTTTTTAAATGATAAGGCCCCTGCTCAGCCAGAAAAATCATAGTCGTCTACGTATGAGATCAGGGGACACAGAAGAACGGGCATTACCAAACTACAAACAGCATAAAAGAGAGTGTGGCTTTCTAGTGTCTTTCTAGTTTAAAATCATGACTTTGCATTCTGTCTCAATGGCTCACAAGATATGAAAGTTAATAATTTTTGGGTATCAAGAGGGGCTCTTTTGGATATTTATTGAAGGTCCCCACAAAAATTTTTTGGAAAAAGAACAGTTAATCAAAGGTATTGTGTTTTAAGGGAGGTGTTAGCTGTCTTCCATGACAATATTTAGGTTTAACACTGCTCTGAGGCCTTCTAAGAATAACTGTGTTCAAACTGAAATCAGATTACCTAGAGGTAGATTTTATTTACCAAAACCTAAAGGCAACTGTTTGAACTGAGCAGATCTTTTTGGATAAATATTAAGCTTAAAATGTCATATGCTATTGTATTTTAGTTTATCACATGAAATCCAAATAAAATATAGGTCATTACTTATAGTGCTAACAAAGGTGAAAAATGCCCCAAAATAGAAACATTTAATGTAAAAGCTTTTAGAAATCGAAGCAAAATACATAGTTTTCTACCAGTCTTCATCCATCAATATACAGTAATTGTCAGTTAGATGAAGAATAGGAAGGAGTTTTATTAAAAAATAATATATGCTCTTTTATACTAATATAACTTTGCTTGTGTTCCAGGATTTGTGAAGTTGTGGAACCCAGTGTTGCCTTTTGAACCTCACTGGGACACTGATAAATCCACAGCCATTTGACTCCTGCCATGCACCACCCTCCACACACGAGCACACACTCCCAAACGCTGAACACTCTACATCTCCATCTGTTTAACTTGTGCCAGTTGCCCGCATTCAATTACCCAGCATGCCTTTCACCCTCAAAGAAATGAGCCTATTCAGAGAGAGCTGTGAAAGAGAGACAGATGGACAAACATAGAATACAGATTAAGACTTTAGGAAGACATGACAGGTGCTATAATTATTTCTTCAATCAGCTGAGTTTTAAACTCTGGTTAATGTGTTGAATTAGTGCTTGATAAGCTGTTGGGATGCTTCAGGTAAATAATGACAGCATTGTTAACATCAAGGCAAAACTATCCTGAGAAGTTATGTTCACTCATTGTTTTTTTTTTCTTCAAAACTTTAAGGGTTACCACATTGCAATAAGCTTTTTAAGATTTTAACTTACAACTCTAAGCACGAACTAAAATCTATTAGAATTGACTGTTGGATTTGCCGTTGCAGTTCAAATGATGACATTTCTAGTTAATCTCATTGGTGCTTTGATAAAGCTACAGATTTACGCTTCATTTTCTTACAAAAAGGAAATATTGAATGTCTCTTGAAGTCAAATATTAGTAGCTTTTGTTGTTAAGCCCATCATGTTCCAACACAATAAATAAAGCGATATCATGTTGCAATTTCAAATTAGAATAGTGGTATGTACATCACACAATACTTAAAGGCACAACACGGACTTTGTGACCTAATGAATTGATGCAAATCGAGTTATTTTAAATGATTCCTAAGGCCAATATAAAGAGCTTGACACTATCAATGCTACGAGTGGGGCTCCCTTCTTGAAATACCAAATATGTAAGTTGGGGGAAGACGCAGTGTCATTGGCCAGGTCATGTGACCTGGAAGAACAACCTGCGCAACCAATTGGGTCTCCTTTGGACCTCTGCCTTTGGCCCTCTGCTCTGCCGTCTGGCCTGTCCTGCAACATTTCTATAGGGCTCTGAGCTGAACCTTGACGCCTGACACTGTCCCCAATTAAAAGACATGGGAGGGTGGCCAGCTGACTGTTGACTTTTGCAATAGAACTGCGGCGCGTGTGGCTAGATGTGAAAGTTATAGGTCTAGTGCCCATAGTGGCCAAAAGTTACACGATGTGCCTTTAAAACTAATTATTACACTTTAAATGCCTTAGTATTAGCTCTGAAATTATTGTAGGTTCACATGACGGACAAAACTATAGCATTAAATATTGGATTCTAACATAGCAGATCTAGTTTCATTATAGTATTGAAAGGTTAAGCATGGGTTAAAAGGGTAACCATGGGCAAAAGGGTCTGTAAATGTGCCTATCTGTGAATGTGAGCTTAATCCAATGGACAGACATACACATAACGGTAATTTTATTCTATTTATGACTTAAGTAAATGATAGCATCCAAAATTAGCTAATATATATTATGCATTATTGACTCATAGGAGGTAACAATGGTTGGGTTTCTACATTGTCCACTCATTAAAGAATAAAAGTAAACTGCTTTTTTTCTCCTTTTTTAAAGAAAAGTTTCTAATCAGAAAAAAACTAAAAGTTTTTCCTCACTAAATTTGTAAAAAAAAAAAAAAAGTTAAGCTTATTTCATTATTTTTTACTAATATGTGCTCTACAGTAAGTTTGGTTCCCCCTTTAGACAAGGGGTGTTATTGTCCTGGGCAGTTAGGTCAGAGAAGTCGGGTCTGCTCACTGATGTCCTGCAAAAGCCCTTGAGGACGCTAGTAAGCAGGAGCAAATTGTAAGATATACATCAGACAGCTTCTGTGGCAATGCAAGCAGTCGAGAAGGCTGAGAGTTGGGAAGTTAGTCAGTTAAATTCAACCACTCTGGCAGCTGATTAAGGCAGACGGCTGCTCTAAAGGGGTTTCCTTTCTCCAGTCTTAGGTTAAAAGCCTTAAACTTTAAGAGTCTTCTCTGTACCAAACGTTTAGCACATTTAGTCTCTATGCCCTTGTTATATACTATAAACAGTCTTTCTTTCTAAGATGCTGCAACTTAAATTACCTGACAGGTAACAAGTAAAGACAATTCTGTCAATAAAACAAATGCTGTCCGTCTTGCTGTGCTAAAGAGGAGGAACATTTAGAAAGCTAAGAAGTGGAGGATACCTAAAAAGAGAGGATCAATAAAACAACAGAAACAGATTTGCAGGTGACATGTGAGTGACTGGAAAATCCGATAGCAGTGACTTGTTTACTCGAGGCTTAATCCACAAAGCTCTTTAATATCCTTCATTAATTCATTCCTAACGTTAGAGGTAAACGGTTCGAGCCCTCTTTCTGCGATGGCTATCTCAGGCTTTAGTTGAGCAATGGTCACTGCATTAAGATGGCTGCTGAGACCAGCATAATTTCAAAGGCCTCAAAGCAGCAGCCCATGTGTCCTGCAGTGTGAACTCCAGCGAATCCTTTTCGGTCATTAAGATATCCCTCTGAGTTAACAGACTAAAGCGCTGCAGCTTCCCGGTCGTGCTTTTGTGGCATTTGACAGTGTTGATTAAGGTGCAGCGGTTTTGAATCTGCTGACTTCTTCTGGGACCTGCTTCTTTCCCTGCCTCGTTTAAAAAGCAGGACAGCAGATAAAGGAGCTGCACTTGGTCAAACGGTGCCAAAGACTGTGGGGTATAAACTAATGAGAGCAGCAGTCTTCCATTGTGAGCCCTGCATTCTGTAAGGACAAAAACATGATAATGTATTTATATTTTTACTTAAACTAAAAAACAAAACCTGATTAACCTTTAAACATATTAAAAGTTGGGCAAAACCTCAGTTCATGCACAGCCTAACAATTCAGGAGCACATGCATCAACACCCAAAAACTAATTTGAGTGATGTAATGCAAAGAGATATGAAAAAATAAAAATGCTACAAAATTCTGACATCATTTCAGCCTCCCAGCCTGCTGCTCCTCTCTCTGCTCAGCTGCTGTAAGTAGGGCGCATCAATTTTTCACACTGCCTCTGTCTCTCACTCAGTCTACGGTTGTTACAACAGTACCTGTCGAGGCCAAGCCTTTGTACCCTTTGCTATGCAATCCTGTGAAAAAGAACATGCCTCCCTACAGACTCTTTTTTTTAAACAGCTGTGCTGTGTCAAAATGCTTATAACAAAAATGCAAAGTTCATTCATTAAGAGAGATGTTATCTAGCCAATCTGTGTAAAACGCTATCCTCCCACTAACTTGGTGGTGCTACTCTTGGCAGCTACAATCACCAGGCAAGTGCTTGGGGTGACTGGAAATCTGTCTTTAACAATGCTGCAGTTGAAATTGGCTACAGTATTTCTTGTAGAGTTGTTTTAAATCAAACACGTTAGAGGATTTTAAAGCATGAACAGTCTTGTCATGCCGATCCCACATCCAATCACTTGGATTTCCATACTGCCATTCAGTGGTTAACAGAAAAACCCTTTATTTCGAGTCAATCAGAGCCACAAACTGATGGGTTGGCATTGTTCTTTAAGAGAAGGGCACGGCTGAAATCACAGCTCAATCAATTATGACACCCACTAAAAAAGCAATTTGAGTTCAACTGGTCTGACTACTGTTCTGTAGGAGGAGTTGCTGTCTTGCAATCAGGAAGGTGTCTGTTATATTGCAGATTTTTTGATGTACCAATAGGCAAGGTACCTCACCTAAGGTTGACCAGGAATCCGCATAACCCTGATGTAATTAGGACTGGACAATAAAAATCATAATTTATAAATAGCAGAAGTGCTCAATTTTGAAATCTGTTATGTTTAGCAAGAGTAAAACACAAAATCAGACAGCCTTTAAGCCTTTTTTCAATCTCTGGGATTATAATTCCCATTAAATATTAATATATATACTATTGTATTATCAGTAAAACTGATACTGACCCTTTGGGTAAATATATACACTTGCTATCTGAACTCTGCACTTTATGTTCAACAAGGAATGATCTGGAAATCAGTAAGCCTTTTATATTAAACATATACTTTTATGATTGATTCTATTTCTTGTTTTTCCATTAGACCTTTTCCACAATTGTATATACTGTATATCTTTTGTGGTTGCCTGTGGTTGGTGTAGAGAAAATCTAAATTTTGGTTAGAAATAAAACCACAATTACCCTAACCCTTAAGTGAGGTTCTTCATTTGTCTCTCACTGTAACTGTAATTACAAAGTTTAGAAAATGCCTTCATAAGGTTTTTTCAGTGAAACCAATATCAATGATTTTTTTTCCCTCATTTGATTTTGATTTCTTTATTTGTGTGTTAGTTAGAAGTGCTTTCACATCAAACCTTTGGAAAGCATTCTACCATTCCAGCTCATGTCATTGTAAACTAGGGATACATCTATCTGATAGTAATATATGTACAGTATCAGCCCTGATATTGAAGAAAATTTTAGATTGGATATTGCTAGAAATTGGTGTAATCCACAAGGGCAGATCTGTCTATTTCTAGGCTGTGTGCAGTGAGATATAATTTACACTTATGACATGCCCCATGGAGTGTCACATTGTTTTTAAAATTGACAGGGTAAAGGGTAAGTCATCTGGAACTTTTTCACACCACCTCAGTCAGCAGATTTGACAGCTATGTGCCGTACATGCCACTGTGTGGAAATATTGTACCTTAAAAACACCACAAAGCAAGAATGCAAAGTACAATGTTTATAAAGCTGCTATGCCGAGAGACAGAAGCTGAAAAGAATCAAATAGAAGAAGCGCCCCATTAAAGAGAACATGGACTCTCTCAAGAAATCCCTTTTTTTAATTATTCTACAATCCGGGTAAACTTCCATCAGGCAACATAAGAGCTAAAAGCGATTACTTTGAATGTTTACACTTAATGCACCTTTCTATTAATATGAGAAAACCTTGAATGGTTGCTGAGCTATTATACCTGATGGTATCAAAAGTAGTAACAGAGAATGTGACCTAAGAGCAGCGCATTTGTGTAGAAGAGCAAGAGGAAAATCAAGGCAAGAGCAATTATATAAATAAAAGACTTTAAACGTCTCATGAGTTTAGCAATGTCTGTGTTGCTACCAAGGTAAGAGCAGAAATAAGAACATTACTGAAGCAATACAGTCCCTAAGAAACAAAGTGTGTCCGAAGATAACTCAGCCAACTGAACGTGTGAATTTTCTCACTTTTAACAATCCCTAGACCAATCTCTGGATTGAATCAGCAGTGTTAATGTGCCTTTAAATGTGTTACCTTTGAGCTTTAGGGCCTGAACACACCCGGCAAAATTTAGCGTCCAATCTGACTGAATGTCTGATGGTATGAGGCAAACTTCACAAAAAACCTTTTTGATCATTACCTTTCACTGGCCTCACCTAGTTATAAAGAAACTTACGCAGTCTGTGTTGTGGCTGCATTTTCTTGTCTTTAGACATATTTTCCAGTATATTGTATACTACACATATTTAAATCCTTTACCTGTTATGTTTTAAGAGCATGGTGCATGGGATGGTCATGAAGTAAGGTACAGCCGTGTATTTTGATTAATAATTAAAACGTTTTGTAACAGTGAAAGCAGCTTGTTCAATACATATATATACATATATATATATATATACATATTAGGACTGCAACTAATATTTTATAATTCAACTATTTTTTTGATTAATCGATTCATAAACGGATAGCAAAAGGTTCTTTAAAGAAGACTTAATAAAATGAAACCAAGTGAAATTCAAACTTTTCCAGTTGAGGATTTCTTGATAGAGCATATTGACAGACGAAAATGTTTTTTTTTTCTATCTTAAATGCAAAATGTAAACATATATATTTTTTTTTACAATCTTGGTATTATTACTGCTCCACGTGGGTCACTCTGTCAGCTGAAGGCATTTTAGTGTCTATACTCCATTTAACAATTAATAAATTAGTTATCGATTGTTTCGATTATTGATTAATCATGATTAATAGTAGGAGTAATGCTGAATGCACTGAAGCCAGCATGACAGGGGAAAAATGCATTGGAGTTTGCAGAGATAAATGCAAGAGGTCAGACCCACCCTTAGACCTACTTCATGTTGCAAGATGGATTCTATTTAAATTACTTTTAAAGTCTCTATATCTTTATCTGAGTGTTAATACTGTAAAACAACTGTGCTCAGATGATTTAGCTGGGAGTGGAATAATATTTCACAAAGTGACAGGTTTGTTTGAATACATTTCATCTGTTAAAAAGGGTTTTAAATAATTGAAACTCCTTTGGTTTTTATTCAAGATATGTTTTACCTGTATCAAAAATAAATAAGTAAATAATTTTTTGCATTCTTTGGAAACAATTGATATGTTTTTTTCAGTTCTGCAACCTGGTCCCTTTGGAACATTTTGCCACCCATCTTTTTAATACATTTCCTTTGCAGCTCATTCTCCCACATATGTGACTTCTTTGGAAGAGTGTGTCACCCAGGCTCTAAACTTTGCAATATGCAAAGCTGAGAAGCTAAGAAAACAAAAACAGATGTGGGTATGCCTTAAAGGACCTGTTTAATAAAAATTGCAAGACTCCATGGAGTACAGTACCTGCACACACTTAAAAGAGTGCTTCTGTATTTGAGTACATTGTACTCTTTTTGAGATATATACAAGCCTAGTGAATAACCATGGCATCAAATATCCATGGAGTAAGTGTGTTGCCCCAGGTCCTCTAGCTTTGAAAAAAAAAATTTTGTTGAATAATTCATTAGATTCTGTGTTAGTATGCACTGTGCTCTCCATTTACCAAACACAGAGCAACAATCAGATTTGTCAAATGGAAAACTAAGTAAAGCACACTAGAAACATCAAGAAGAAAAAACAAACCCCCAAAAACTTTACTCCATATAGGTAATTTCCTTAGAACAGTGTTTTGATCAATTTACCAACAGCCCTGTCGGAAGAGTGGAAATTAAAACATTCTTCAATGGCTCCAAACATTGTGACAACAGTATTTAAGCACAACACGAGTATGTACAGTAGGAACACCTATTTAATTCAATAGTTAATAATGTAAGTGAAATTTATTAGGTGTTTTCTTAATGAGCTAATCCACTGGACCAGCTTTATACCCTTCATCGGGTGCTCGAGCGTTGGTGGAAGTTCGACCAACCAGTCCATATGTGTTTTGTTGATCTGCAAAAGGCGTTTGACCGTGTGCCTCTTGGTGCCCTATTAGGGGTGCTCTGGGAGTATGGGGTGTCCTCTGTTAAGGACTGTACGTTCTCTGTATGACAGGAGCTTGGTTCGCTTTGCCGGCAGTAAGTCAGACCTGTTCCCGTAGAACTTTGGTAGAACTTGCCATTTCTGTTTATTACATTTATGGACAGAATTGCTAGAAGCAGCCAGGGACCGGAGGGTCTCCAGTTTGGGAACCTTAGGATATCATCTCTGCTGTTTGCGGCCGGGATGACGATCAGCACCTCCAAATCCGAGGCCATGGTTTTCTTAATGATGTTCCTCTAAAGCCACTATACAATAGGTACTACACCATACCATATTATTTACATATCAAATCAGAAATCAACACAAAGCGTTATACAAGTAAACCACCACACAGAGTGAAGAACACTAATGTAACATCAGCCTTTAAAAATGCAATTTGCAGAAACTTCTCATCTTTAACTAGAGTGCAGCATTTAAAGCTTGACCCAGTACCGATGGCGGCTTAAAGGTATGTGATGTCAACCAAGGAAACTGACATCAGTAGCACAATCACCTACATGCCTCTATAGAAAGTTGGAGTTAGAATAATGAGCTTTGCAACCTTTGTACCAATTTTCACATTAACAGTTTAATAGCTAAGCATTCAGAAGGTTCATTTTGCATGTTTTAACCTTTCTAGATGACGCCCAGCCCTCACCCTCCACTCTTCACCTGGTCTGCTGAGCAGTGGCACAGTTAAGCTTCTAGAGCCAACGGGTAGGCAATGGAAAATGAACAGGAACAAATAGATGGGCATTCAACAATATGGAAGAAAATATGCATGAATGAAAAAATTCAAGTGTACTTTGAATATTTGTTTAAAGAAATAACAGTTTCTGCTTTTTTTCCTAACTTCCCAAAGAGGCTAGCTATGTCACATTTCCTAAAGAAATTCACCCTTTGCAACTATGTCACCTAATTATGAGGAGGCAGGATAATATACGGAAGTAAATATGGAACTACTGTACAGAGTGAATACAATTATTTTCCAAAGCTGGTTTTGCCAGCATGGCCATGTCTGCTATCTGTTCAAGCTATTTTTACACATGAAGATGCACAGCTAGTTCAAGTTGAATCAAGGAAACCAATGGAACCAGTTTAAACTATTGTATGAGAGATGCATTAGCTTTTAAGCAAAATAATTTTACTTATACTCCATAAAAACCAGCACTCGTCCACAGTGTTGAAACATACAATCATTAGTATTCAAACAGCCCTGTTAACACATACGTTTTCCATAACACAACATTTGATTGTATTTTCCATGTAATAATTAATTATTAACACTTATTTTCTTACCTTGTTAATAATGTTAGCTGCAAAGGCTGCCAATCATTACTCTTGATAGATGCTATCAATTGCCATCTTCTGTCCTCATCATAACATTATTTAGTTCAATCTTTGTCTATTTGGGCAGCAACCATGCAGCAGACTAAAATAATTTTTACAGTGAAATAAAACACAGAAGTCATATCAGGCTGCCAATCATCTGTGTTTTGACAAGCTTTGCAAGAGGTAACCGACAGCTTAGTTGTTTTGACATGTGTCAATGCGGAGTGGGCAAAATTCTGATGAGTGACGTCACACGCAAAGCATCATTATGAAACAGAAACAATATGTGGAGTTTTGGGCTTTTTTTTATTTTTGTTTTTGCCATTTTTATTTGAATCTTCACTGAAGAACTAGGTATTACTTGCAGCCCTCGCAGTTCTTAGCATTGCTGAGATCCCAAGTAGAAAAACAGCATGTGTTATCTGTAGAAGATTATTCAGTGACCTCCACTTGATCAACAGACTTTGCTCATCTTGAGCTTTATTGGCCATTAGCAGCTGGAAAGAAAGGTAGAAATGTCTTTGTGCAGTCAGGGTAATGACTGGACAATAAGCATGTAATAAGCATATATCTGGCTTCAAGAACATTCTTGCTATGGTTGCTAGAACTGAAGGAAAAAAATCTTTTAATGTTAAGGATACTGTTAGTTTTATTAAGGCTCAATAAAATGTTTAAGTTACCAAATAAAAACAAAGCTGTGAGCTATTTAAAAAGAATAATTTGGAAGGAGAAGCAGATACATAGGAAACCAGGTCAGATCTGACTACTTGAACTACTGAATAAATTCCTAAAAATCTGACATTTTTCAACTCTGACATCCCAAAGTTTCCTCCTCAACAGTAACCTGAGGGCTTGTTTATATCCATTAAGTTATCATAGAATATATAATTGTATATTTCATTAAAAATATCTTATATAAACATTATGGAACTGCCAGACCCTCTGGGGGCTCATCCTAGGTGATGGAAAAGCATGCATACAAAACATATGCAAACATGTTTCTCGCCTCGTTCTGTTTTCTCTCCCATAAGATTTCTAAAATGACACAAATAAAGTAGCTGTAGCTGCTAAAGTAAAGAGGTCTGGAAAGGTTTATGTGTGTCGTCGCAATGATAATCCATTTGTCAACCAGGCTGTGGGTTGGGGACAGGATCCAGTACACAGAGACAGACGGTGAAGAGGAGGAAGGGATAACACTGGCGGTGATGGCACAAACAGAGAGGAGGGGTTGAAATTAAGAAGAGAATGACAAACAGGGAGGGAAGACTGAAGGGAGACGATTGAGTGATAAGACAGATGGATGGTGTAAACACAGAAGACGTGTAAGGAGCAAAATGAAAAAGGTCTAGGGCGACAGTGGCCAAAGAACGAAACAGGAAAATTGCACGAAGATGGACATGCAAAGACTAGCTTGAGGCCTGCAGATGCTGTAGACAATAAAACAAGCAGGACTGACAGGAAGGCTGGAAAAAGCAGCATTTGGGGTCAAAGGGTCAAATTAAATGAAGGAATGCAGAATTGAGAGGAGATCAATGTGTATGTGCTAAAGTACATATGCAGTGACGAGAAAAATTAAAGGTACGTATGGAACAAAAGAAAATCTAAAAAGTTAGAGATGTAAAAGGGAAGCAGAGCGGCACAAACCATCTCCCTCTGGGGGTCACTGGACCAGGTGAGTGAAGTGAAATTGCTACATTATACACTCGGAAGGCCATGGATACAACACAAGCTATCAAGTTGTGCTGGATGTACAGCAAAAAGTATCTACAGCATGTCTTTATGAAGAATTTGTTTGCATCTACAAGATGTCAAAACCCTCCTTTCTCTATACCACATTGTCTTTTTTTGACTGTTTATCTGCCACTGCAAGCAGAGTTAAATATCAAAAAAGGTTCCTGAATCTCAATCATGTGCTACAAAATCTCAGGAAAACTTGAGACCAGAAGACTGTATTGTCCTATACGCAAATCACAGTATGAGGAGAAATAAATTACACCCCATCCTGAACACAGAGGCCACATAATTTAACATATAAGTGTCAATATAGTCCAGATCTTTCTCTTATGGTATGAATTTACTAAAGGCTTTATAAAACAGCTTAAAACCATTTTCTAAACTGTCTGAATTTGATAAAAGATACTGTAGTAAGTAAATATTGGACCTTCATAAAAGTCAAATATCATTCTAGTTGTCATATTGGGTGGAGGTTTATGGAGGACCCAAATGCAGAGATGAGGAGGCAGAGATGAGCAAAGTACAAATAGAAACCAGCAATGATTCGTCCTCTGACATGGGAGCTGGCTCAGAGCTCGTCTGCCTGGCTGTGTGTTTTCTGCGCTATAAAAATAAACTAAATTGAATGAGGAACTGCAGTTTATATATTGGGGACAGAACCAAGAATGTACTAATCAGCTGATATGGAGCAGCTGTGGTTAGAAGTAACTAGAAGGGAGCTAGGGGAAAGGAGACTGGCACAAGGGGGCAACAGAGTAAGACAAAAAATGCAACATTGCTTGAATATAAATAGAAAACAACGACAAGGCACAAAACAAAAAAGAAACCAATGACCAAGAAAACAGAATGATATAAATAACTGAAAACTCAAAAATAAGTCCAAAAAGGGAGAACCATATCACTAGTAGGCTTTAGCTTACATCAATATTATATTCCACTAGTTAAAGAAACAGATTAAATGTTGTTGGTGCACTTTCGGCAAAACTCTAGAGGAGACTGCAGCGGAAAGTAAACAATAAAAACGCTTTATTTGGAATTTATCTGATTAGGAGCCATACCTTATATGTTTTTTTTTTCCTAAGTGCCTTTTGACATATAATAGTATGTCTTAGTTGGTGTCCTCTTGACTGTGAATCTAATCCTGCAAATGGACTTGTGATACATTTTAAAAGCAGCTCCATAAAGTAAGCAAGCCATCTTTAGAGGTATTATGGTGTCAGAGTTTTGCTGCCAATTTGAAGATAGTAAAATATGACAGTATAAAAAGCTTTCTGTTTTTTTATTAACTGAGCTTTGAAAAGAAAACTTGTCAAAATGCTTTGACTGAGTGGTTCTTGTTTCTATGTAAGCACGCAAATGCACCACAGGGAGCTGACTCCCTGGAGATACAGACTTACAGTATCTGGTGAGAAACAATTTCTTTACTGAAGCAAATGTGTTGCATAGACTGTTAGAGATATTTTACATTTTTAACCTGTAAATTAACTTTTTCCGGTTGTGACATTCTCTACTTTTAGACATTCTATTCAGAGTTAGTTTATTCTTTCTTGGATATTGATTTTCTTTAGCTTTTTCTATAGTCTTGAATGTTTAGTGAACTAGTAAAGCACAACTGACCCTGAAAAAGAGGCATTTCTGTTTCAAAGTAATAACACATAACTAAATCGTGGTGGCAGCACAAGGAGCAGGGTTCTTCTCAATTTAATAAGGTAGGATGTAAGAGGCAAATGTAATTACTTTATACTTTTTATTTTAATAGATATTTTATTTGTAACATTTTTTGTGTGTGGAAGCATCTATTAATGCCATAGAAAATATCTTGAAAAGAAAATCAGTTTCTAAGATAGATCTAGCTGAGTTCATCTTCTTAAGCCAGTATTTACTGTAATTGTAATTTTTCAATGCCAGCATTAATATTACTACATTAATTATAATTGTTTATATACAGTTTTCTCAGCCGCCCTGGTGGTCTGTAGGGGAAATACCGTACTTGCAATTGCAGGAGCCCTCGGCCCGCACCCACAGGCTCATAAGTCTCGTGCATCGCGAGAATCGGTTTTGCTTTACGGCGAGAACTGCTACACACCCCCAGTGAAAGGCATGCTTGTTGCTAGTGCAGGGGCGATATTTGTGCAGTTATTATGGCGGAACCAGCGAGAAAACAGCGGAAGCCCATGTCGGAGCAGGCAAGAAAGAGGAAAAGGGCTCTCTACCGCAGTAGACATGGTGATTCGTTGTGTTCGCTTGTCTGCTAAGCTCTAAACGACCGTGCCTGGCTTGACGGAGAAACCAGGAGAACAGCTGAGCATATTTACGACAGTGCACTTATACTTTCGCCCTCTGGGGGGAGCCTCGCTTGAAAATCAACACCGGTTGCAAAGTATACCTTTAAGCTGTACCAGGTATTTAATGAAAGCATTAGTCAGAGAATCAGTGTAGAGGCCAATGGTAACTTTGGAAGAGATGTAGAAATCAAGAGCTCGGGTGGTCAGCTTTCAGTGGTGGCAGCATAGTTGTTCAGCATTAATAGGATCATAGAAGAGACATAAAACTGGGAAATGTTGAAAGAAAACATTTCAGAGGGTGCAGGAGACCTGAAAATAAAGATGCAGTTCTTCTTCTAGCAGCACCATTGCCATAGCTATAATGGAATTACTCAAATCAAGGCATATGCATATATTAGATTAACTCAGTCAACATCTAGACCACCTTTCTAACCACAATTGCATATCACCAAGTCTGACTGGTTTTAGAGGAGAACACAGCAATGAAATCGATTTATTGTTTTAATCTAAGGTGGCATTGCCTGTACACTTACAATGCCTGGGTAGAAATGAAATGTTATTAGTCTTTTTATGCAAAATACTAAAAAAGAAGGTTCTGAATATTTGATAAGGAAGAATTCAGCTACTAAATTGTAATAAGAAGGATTTCTACATATTAGTAAATACGTCATTACTTCATGTCTTAGTAACTCCTAAATGGTTGATAGATAGCAAATTGTTTTTCACCAGGTTATACAAACAAGCCAACATGAAGGTATGTGGAATTAAATCTCTGATGACGACAATAGCAGTATAATGACAGCCTAACTAGGGTTCCTCCATTCGAGTCCTCAAATTCCAGTATCCTGCAACTTTTAAATTTGTTTCTGCTTTAACTCACCTCATTCAAATAATCAGGTCATTAGCAAGAGTCTGGAAAACTCGACAGCATGCTGAAGAGGTAATTCAGCAATTTGGTTCAGGTGGGAAAGCAGAGACACGTCTAAAGTGAGGGCTTTAAGTCAGAAAGCCTGGCAAAAACCATATCCATTAGACTAAAGAGAGGATTTAGGATAATACAGTTTAGCTTGTGGTGTTTAAGTATACCTGTTTTAATGTTTTTCTCTTAAGAACTGACAATCATATTCCATGTGCAGAAAAGATCAAACAAAAAACAAAATAAAACTCTGGATAAAAGCCTGATAACCAATACATTGCCAGCCTGAACACGTTTGGTTCTTTTTGCACCTAATGAGCTCATATAGGACTTGGGAGGATATCAGGCAATAACTCTTCCATGTTTTGAAGGTTTAATTTTACTCATATGATCACCTAGGGGGCCCGAGCCAAGAGTTTATTCAATCATATCTCCACCCTTCTGCAGTGCTTTTCTTTACTTGGATTTTAGGCATTACTAATGTCTGTAAGTTTGCATTCACCTTTATATTTTGTGGACTCCAGAACCGATAGTTAGCCTTTAGCACTTTTTCAACATTTTCTCTCATAGATAAATGAAAATCCTTGAAGTACAAACCCATAAAGATGTCTTGCCAAAGGTGTCGTCTTATTAAAATTCCCATTCCCAGTGTGGAGGTAAAGACGTTTCTTTACAATTACCCAGTGCAATTACTAACATCCTTGGTCTCATAATCGCTGGTTTTCATTCATTCAGCTGTGTTGTTTTCCTTAAGTCTGTATGCTCTTCCTTGCCATTATTTTTCATACTCTCTGCCCTCAAACTGGCTCCCTCAAAGCCTCTCTAATTGCATTGGGGATCGGCCTTTTAAGTGTTGCTATGGTGACCGGTAGAGCCCTCGCCGTGCCACATGCCTTACGTTTAGCTAAAGCTTGATCATTTGTGATCTTGCTTTCCTTCTTTTATGTGTCACTGTATTTCCTACCTTATCTGTGTTTTTTCACTTCATATCCTTCAAACCTTTAATCATTTCCCAATTTTCCTTGATGGAAACAAGAGAGGCCTCTCTGAAGGGGTAATCTCTTCAGACGTTGGATGGGCACATCTCACCAATCAAAGCTCTTCATGTAAACTTCAGCAACATACTACTTCCAAATCCAGCATTAACAACACATCAGGTTCTGAAGGCCAACATCCTGCCTTGGGCATCAGTGCAGGAAAAAAGATTAAAAAGAGGCTGAAAGATCACAGCTGGCCTGGGGTAAATGAAAGCCACCTGACAGCTTTCATGATGTAAAGGTAACACTGTCCGTCAAAGTAAAACACCTTTTCAGAAAATAGTTGGCACTTGAACTTTAATCCACAAGTTGTAGGTCATCGGATAGATTCCGGAATAAGGTAAATAAGGACCACACAGTGTTTTTTACATAAACTAGTTTGCTTTAAGGCAACCCACTATTTTCTATTGCAGAGAATGTTTAGTTTCAATTATTTTTCATTCACAACTCTGTGCTCTATCCCCTGGGGTTACGCCATTTTATAGGGGTTTCAGAACAACAAAAAGTAGTGGACCAAAATGTCCCACAATGCACATTGAAAAGTAGTATACGTCAATGGTTACTATATGAGCATATATATCCCAGAATGCTTTGCAAGAGCTCTCTTGAAAAACTATCATGCATATTTTAGAGGAGCGAGGGAGAACAAAGATGCAACGGGGAGCTAAAAGTAGTGTTCATCTGTCCAAATGCTCAGTTAACTGAGTTAACTATAAAGTTTACTACTGTATATATTCCATGCACTTTAAAGTGATTGAAGCATTAGGTGTACATACTGTTGGACACAGCCTACAGTATGTACTAAGTACTTATTCCTTGATGTACTAAGTACTGATTCCTTGATATGATAGTTTCATATTATTATCGATACTTTTAATAGAAAATTAAAATAAAGTTTACAAAAGCAAGCTTTATGAACATTTATCTTTTAAAAAACATTACTATAATTTATCATGTATTTATTTTCAACTAGTGTATAAATATCAAACCTTTCAATTCTAATATAAATCTTATGAATTGTCTTTTATAGGGTAACATTGTCATGTAGAAATTGTTTGTATAAAACCTAATTAAAAACCTCGTTTAAAACCTGGTTCCAATACAATCCCGGTTCCAAACCCTTCTACTTAATGTGACAAAATCAACTATCTGGTGAAGGTGAGCTCAGCTGGAAAAAGTCCTCATATCTAACATTTTTACATCTGGCAAGGAGCTGTAGCACACTAAAGACTGTAGGGAAATTAGTACATTCAGGTATATGATCTAAAATATCTGCACAGAGAACACAACATTCACACTACATGCACACTACACCGAACTCGGTAGGAGACTTTATTGTAAGGTGCTTAACTCCTGTGGCTCCAAAACAAGCCCGAATCATAATTTCTCCACCTCTGTACTATAGAGCTGGTATGTAATGTTTCAACTAAAATGTTATGCTTCCCAAAATATGTAGCTGTGCAAACATATCCGCTTTAGGTCATCTGCCCAAGAGACACTGTACCAGAGTTCTTTACTGCTTCATTCAAAAGCAAATTTACAATAAAGTCACCACGTTGCCATGGCGTTTTACCAGATGAGGTTTTCTCCTGGCAACGCCTTCAAACGAGCCACAGCTCTTTTTTTGCTTTTGTAATTCTACAATGATGAACTCAAACATTTAACATGTTAATGAAGGTATGTTAAATTTCTTTAGGATTTCAACGTTTTTAGAGCATTTCAATAAGACAATGTAATACATCTACAAATCTGGGAATATTAGCTACCCATCAGAAGAAAGCTTACTTGTAACAATGCAAAAAGGCCTAACAACACTTCTTATCCCAATGGAAAGGAGTGGTTTAATGTGATTGCTGATAAATTGTTCTTTCTTGGCATAATTTTAACACATGGGTATAATTAATATCCTTCTCTGATGGGCAGAAGCTTATCTAAGTTCATTCCTAATTACTCCAACTTAACATTTTATCAACAAATAACTGTGTGCATCAGACCAGCCAACTGGTAATAGGCTTCATTTCAATTTAAACATAGCTTTAAATGCCTTTCCAATTTAAGGACACAAGTTTTCTCATGGCTATGGCTTGTTTCTTTTTTCTTCTAGCATTGTGTTTACACACCATTTTTATCACAGGGAAGGGATAAATAAAATGAGCAAAAGAAGATAAAAAACTTTTCAAAATTAAATCTAGAGCGATGTGTCACTAATATTCTCATTTCCACCTTGCTGGTGCCATAAAGTTCAGTTAAAATGCTTGCAAAATGTAAATGAGAGAAAAATAAATCAGTATGGTGGAAAGAAAGTTTGGGGGGATTGCACTCGGTTGTCCAACTGGCTGCGGATTAAATGGTTGTTATCTATGCCACCTGCTGTTTAAACTGTAAACAAGTCCAAGTTTGTGTGTGTGTGTGTTGTAGATGACATTGATCCACAGCCATGTTCAGCTGAGTGCTACAAAGCCAGCACCAGGGGATGTCAGACTCCCACTAGATTTGGCAGTTCAAAACACAAAGGCAGATACACACACTCAATGTGCAGATGACATGTGCACATTAACATTTGCCTGCATAAACACTGACATAACTAACAAAGTATAAAACTCTCAATAGCCTTTGTAGCTCCACTGAGCCTTGTAAAATAAGCATGAGAAAAACATTAACGCACAGTCTTTCTTTTTATTTCTTCATCTAAAGCCCCATGAGGCATATGAACAGAGTGCCATATACGTATTTCCGAAACTAGTTTAAGTCATTGTAGGTAAAAATCCCCTGCTGATCTACATTTTCCCTCTTTGCATCAGCACGCAAACAAGCCACAGGGAAAATTGCATTCCACTCCTATACGTCTCTTTTCCTCTCTGCCTCTTTCAGGATCTCCAACCTTCCTTCCTGTCTCTTTACCCCTCTCTCTATCCCTGCACTTCTGCTCCTCTTTTCATTCCTCGGCCAAGTTTAGTGCTGGTTTTCTATCTTATTCCTTTCTGCCTTCAATAATTCAAGCAGCTTTTCTCTTGACATGCACCATATGAGGCAAGATTCCCTTCAGTGGCACAGACAGAAAGGTTGAGAGCTTGAACATCACTTATGGAGGAGGACATACTTGTTTTAAGAGTGTTCTACGTGCTTAAAGACAAATAAAAGGCAGCCTTGGGTCCATGTGGTCAGTGTGTGTCAGACTAGTGGATGACTGTACAAGTCGATGTTTGAAAACAATGTGACGGAGAAAAGAAGGTGGTAGGGGATGATGAAAAAACATGAAGACAACCAAAAAGGCTGGCAGCAGTGTGTTTTCCCAGGCAGTGAAGATGAATATTAGGTCAAGTGGGAAAGCAGCGATGGAGCATGCTGCTAACAGCCTCCGGAGAGTTCAAAATAGGAAGCCATTTGACTTGACAAGGACATTAAACTCCAATATATCCACATTATGAGGCCTTTGCTTTTGTGAGCAGCTCCAAAACATTCACAACCCAAATACTTAAATATTGTTTCATACTAGGACTGCTCCTCAGAGAGTCAGCTGTGATATTTACCACAATTTGTCACTTTGGGCATCTGGCTACGGTCCCGGCGACACCATAAGCCAGATCACTCTTCTTGCCTGCTTAGCATATGCCAAGGTCCATAAAGGCAGATTGATTTAAAAGCTGGGCATCACAGCGACCACACACACACACACACACACACACATTATTGATTGCAGGCTTAAACACGCTATCCTTCTCCTTCAACCTATTTTAACTTTTTGACATTAAACCACATTATTACCACAAACCAAAATATTTTTGGGGGAGAGATGAATACATCCTACAATGGTGATCATGAAGTGATGTTCATAAAGTCATCATATAGCTCTGCATAATTGTGAAGCATCTTTTGAAAGATAAAATGAGAAAGCGTGACATGCATCTTTATTAAATACAATTTTGGTATAAAGTCTTATACTACTGTGTCCTCTCCATCATTAATATCAAATGTTGGAGTTGTTACCTCAAACCGGGTAATGGATCAACACATATAGGGTCTTAAAGGAATAGTACACCCAAAACATGATTAGCCTTTATTTTCTACTCACCCCCATGCTGAACAACACTCTGGAGTACCTTTTTGATATCTCAAATGCATCTGGAGATCTGGGAGGCTTCTTGCTGTCTGCTGACATTCAAATAATGGAGTTCTATGGTGCCCGAGGCAGAAAGGTCCATAAAAGTCCACAAAAAACGTGTCAATATTCCTCCATACTGCTCGTCCAATGTATTCCCAGAGTCCTGAGTGGGTAGCATCCATAATTTACTCGAAACGAAGTCATTTAGAATGTTTTTAGAGCATAAACAGTAGTGTATAGGATTTCCTAAAAGCGCGTTCACGAGTCTACGGAAACCACGGAAGACCAAACCAGACGAAAGTGCGCATTCAGCGTCTGCCCTGCCGATAATGCAAGCGTAGAAGAAGAAATGTGCTGTTTACCTGTGCAAAGAAAGAAACAACGAAAGAAAAATGTCTGAGGACTTCAGTGTTGAGGAAGAGCATGAGTTCTTTGCCGAGCTGAATGCGCACTTTCATCTGGTTTGGTCTGCCGCGGTTTCCGTAGACTCGTGAACTCGCAGGCGCGCGCTTTTAGGAAATCCTATACACTACTGTTTATGCTCTAAAAACATTCTAAATGACTTCGTTTCGAGTAAATTATGGATGCTACCCACTCAGGACACTTGGAATACATTGGACGAGCAGTATGGAGGAATATTGACACGTTTTTTGTGGACTTTTATGGACCTTTCTGTCTCGGGCGCCATAGACCTCCATTATTTGAATGTCAGCAGACAGCAAGAAGCCTCCCAGATCTCCAGATGCATTTGAGATATCAAAAAAGTACTCCAGAGTGTTGTTCAGCATGGGGGTGAGTAGAAAATGAAGGCTAATCATGTTTTGGGTGTACTATTCCTTTAAGATCCTCTACAGTGATGAAATCAAGCACTAAAAATGATAAGCACATTTATATGTATAGATATTTTTAAAAAATCTAATCAAATGGTAGCTGATGCAGTTTTTTTATTAATGTTATGTCAATTATTAATGTGTTTTTTTTTTGTTTTTTTTTTATCCAATCAATAATTTAGGTCATCAGATCGTGCTGATACTATTTGTGTGTGAAAAGCCAAAAGGTTTGGTAACCTCTTCCCATCTTGTTGCAAACTACGCATTTTCTCAAACAGGTTATTACATTATGATCTTTAAAAGCACTCGAAGAGCGCATACCTCTACCAGGCATCAAATTACACCTAGCGCCGAAACTTTCTCTGAATCATTACTAAATTTTATTGAATTGTTCCTTGGCATGAGGCCCACCATTGGTAACAATTTGCTTAAAATCCTTTCATAAGTTTATAAATAGGGTACAGCGTGTCTGCAGCCTTTGGTGTTTTTCTTGCTTTACTGTCTTCATTCATTCTGCTTTCTTGTTTGATCATCAGACTGGGTAAGACATGGCTCACCTTTCCAGAGTTTTTGTCTTCAGTATGATACTGCATATCAATTATGATGTGGATCTTCACAAAAATTTAATGGATTGTTTCTTGGAGCAAAGTTTTCCTTTGGAACAAATTACATTAACAGTTATGTTCATAACTTTTAAAGTTATCCTGCACACAGACTAACAGACAAACAAAATAAAACACACAAACTCCACTAAAACATAAAGTCCATGGTGAAGATAAATATAGTTGTTTTACAAAAAAGGCTTTGGTGAAAGACTTATATAAGTTGTGTTAACAGTCTCCCATCTGATTTGTAGTTCTCTAGAGCCTCTCCAAAGATACCATTCACTAAAAAACAACTTCAAATCATGCTATTCCAGACCACCCAGTCAGCTGAGATTGAAAGTCATGTGTTTGTTTGTTTGCACCTGTGCCCTAATCTTTCAATGTTTCTGCTCAATGCTTATATGTTCAGGGGATCATTTCTTTTCTTGCCTTGCCGTCCTTTATCCAACAGTTCTTTTTTCTTCATCCATCCATCTTCTCCCGCTTATTCTGTCAGGGTCACAGTGGGGCCAGTGCCTATTTTCAGCAGTCTTTGGGTAAGGGGCAGGGTATACCCTGGACAGGTCAGCAGTCTTTCGCAGGGCAACATAAAATCCACGTTTTTGACTGTGGGTGGAAGCCGGAGTAGCCGGGGAGAACATGAAAACTCCATGCACCGATCAGGAACCTATTTTCTGGAAGGCAACAGCGCTACCCACTGCGTTACCATGCAGCCCTTCTTTGGTCTTCATGATGCTGTAAATCCAAAGTACAATTCATCTAAATGTATTCAAATTAAATACATACAAAGTTTGTCATCATAATGTGAAAATCTAAAGTTCAAACGAGGTGAAAACATTTGCAAGGCACTATGGCATGAACACATCACCATAAAATGGGTGATGATCTTTATTTAGCCCCTCAAATGGGAATCCATAGGCCTGTAATAAATGACATTAGGGTGCGGGCTGGAGACTGGGAGGCTGAGTCTGACATTTCACCAGTCTGAGTATTACTCCTACAATTACCTCTTGACATTTCTGCACCAGATTTGTATTTTAGCCTCGCTCACTGGACGCCAGCATGGGCCTGTGCCTCTTGAGTGTCCAAAATGGACAAATAACCTTCTTATTTACACCAGGTGTAAACATTTAATCATTTACAGCTACAGCTTTCACCTTGCCTTTTTTGTTTGAGTTGCCTGTGGGTCTGTTGAGGTATCAAGGCAGCTGCAATGGCTACAGTACCTTGTGAGTTTACTTCCTAATTGCCATTGCTCATATTCAAGTACAGGATTAAAATTTTCCTTATGTAACTCGCTGAAGAGAATGTTAAAATGTCATGAGGAATCACACTGTCAGTGTGAATCAAAGGCGGCAAAGTTCTTGGGACTTTAAAAGTCTATGAGGAAGCAGATGCTGTGTGCATGCACAGTTCTGTGCGTGAATGTTACTGCTTCTACTATATCGCCCCAACTTCAAAAGCAGCGTCTCCACTTTAATCTTCTCTTCTCCTGCACTGCGGACCCGAAAGAAAGACTCTCTCTTTGCCACTCCCAATCCTCTTCTGAGATTCTCTCTCTCAGCTGTTCTCCCCCAGTTATTCCTCATAATGTATAGCTCCCATGCATATTCACTTAGCCTTTCTTGGCATTCAGATACAAAACACTCCCTACACATAGTACTTGGCCTTGAAAAGACTTGTATTTGTAGCATCGCAGCTATTTATCCTGCTCCCTCTCAGACAGTTGTACTGGCGCAGTGAGGGGAATGTAGCAGGCATACCGGGCAGGCTGACAGGGAAAAAGCTGCAACTGGCAATGTGCGATTTCCATTGCTGCTAAGTCAAAAAAATTGAAAAGCCAATTCCAATTGAACTTCAGTAATTAGAACTGACCCGGATTGCTATGTTGAATGCAAAATGAGAAAGAGAAGACAGGGAAGGGCAAAAACAAAACAAGGACAAATGACCTGCGTTTAGAAAAAAGGCTCCTTTCTCTGGATGGGTGTAAAAGGATCCCATGGTGGCTACCTGTCAACCTAATGACCACATGATTATGTTTGACACTCATGCCGGTTATATCTGCCAGAATAATGCCATGCTTGAATGAATCCCACAAAAACTGGTGAATAACAAATTGTGTGCTTTCAGTCCAAGGCTTTTATTAAGACTGGAAGGGGTTGTTAACATATCGCTGCAGCTATTTAATAGCTCACTAATACAGACTTTTAAAAGGTCTCTAATGAACATGTTACAACTTGTGTTGTCATTATCCTAAAATTAGATCTTTATCCCCATTTCATTCTGATAGCAATGCTTGTACACTGCTGTGAAAAGCATTTGCCCTAATAATTCCTAAATATATTTTGTTCTGGCTGTTTTCAGATCATTAAAGAAATTCTTAGACTTAGACTAACTTTGCTGTCATTTTGTATACACAGAGTGTTATCAAAATGAAATTTCGATGTACTGTATACAGCTTTTCAACAGTGAATGAGCAGCTTAGCTGTGAAATGAACATTTCCCTTTTTTAAAGTGCAGCAGTGATCCAAATGTAAACAGTATAGGATAAAAGGAGAACCAGTTTAAAGACATGGTGCAAAAAGCATTGATATGGAAGGTTCGGAGCAAATTCTCATTTGAACCCATTCAAACCTGAGTAAATTATGACAATTTTAACCTGATAAGTACTGCCTTACTGAGAAAGGTCTGCACTGACGTTGTTCTAGGTGAAAAAGTACCTGACCCATATATTAAATCAAAGATTAAATCCCTTTTCCACCAAGATAACTAGCACTATATTGTTTGTGCAAACCAAAGACTGCACATGCAATTAGTGGGCATGTTGCGGTGGATCTACTAAGGTTACATGTGCAATGGATAAAAGTTGCAAAGAGTTGCAGACCACCCCACTTATATGATGACAACTGTCTGTCAACATAGAGAGCTTGGAAAAACACAGTGCTTATAAAAGAAAGTTTAAAGACATGGTTTCAAATGCACAATAATAATAATAATAATAATCAGACATGTTACCAATAAAATGTAAATACATTAAAAATACAGCCATCCATATGATGCAAAATGAATATTATAAACATGTTCTAACAGTCAAATTTGATCTGAAGCCGATGGATAAGATTCACAAATGAAAAAAATACTTTCCCCTCAATCATAACCTTTCTCCACCTCTTAGGAAATATGTGCAAAAAACACTCAGTTTGAAAAGCGTTCCTCTTATGATGTCATGAGGGGAAATAAGCTGAAAGAGCAATCTGTAGCAGCTCATCGGTAGAGCTGCAGCCTTCATCTAATGTATTATTCCACTCTCCTACCACCATCTTTACAAACCCTAACTTGTTGTCAGTAATATGGGCGGTGGGGATGCCGCCTTTGAGAGGACAGTGGCGTGGAAGCAAAACAGCTCATCCAGAGGAGGGCTGAATAAGGAGACATGAGGTTCATGCTTTCTGCCCAATCTGAGAGAAATGTTCTTAAACTTACTCTCGGGACCTCATTAATATATTCCATTTTCCAATGTAGCAAAATATTTAACAAAAACAAAAACTGGGTATCAGCTTACCCTTCAGAATTGATATGCTAACACTGCCCAGTCTATGTTACCCTAGTCTCCATCCAGGGCCCTGATGAGGTGCCACCATGATAAAGAACTACCATGACAGTTTCTGAGTAAGTTTGTTGAGTTAAAATCTCAAAGACTCATAACCCTACCAAAACCCAGGAAAAACCATTACCTTCAGACTGATTCTAATATTAATGCAAAAGTGAAAAATAAATAATAATCTGTTTTTAATCATTTCATTTTTTCTTTGTTTCATCACCCTTTGAGAGTCATTTTTGATGCATACAACCTTAGCTTTATATCACCATCAACTGTCAACACTTCCTTCTTGTTTTATGTCCATTCCTACCATCCTTTGCCTTTTTCTGTTTTGCCCAATGATTTGATCCAACCTTTTCATGGTGACCTCAGTTTCTCATTCCCCAAGCTGTCTATGACCACTGACCCTTACATCTCTCTCTATCTGCTCCTCCTTAACTCCCGTTAGTTTTAACTTGACTCTCACCCCATCCATCTTGCAGAACCAATATGGCATAAAAGTGACTGACAGTGAGATAACAAAAATGAGAAAGAGGAAAAACAACAGATGGGTTGAAAAAAGGTTAACAGAAAGAGAAGCACATTTATAAAAAAAAAAAACAACAATGACAGACAGGGAAAATCTCTTAGCAGGAGGTTGAAGTTGCATGTATAATTTTGCTTTGGAATTCAGTTTACGTAAATGCACATTGGTAAACACACTCATAAAGAAAAGCATTACATCATTGTTTTATAAATTCCTGGCTGCTTTACACAAAAAATAGACTTTATCCCAGACAACAATACAAAAATGTAACCTGCATGAACCTCATAATTTGAAGATGAAGTACTTTTCAAAGCTTAAGCGGATGATTAAAGGGTTGTGAATCGCTGCTTAATAATGTTTGCGCTCTCAGCTTGAAACAAAAAACACAATCAGCATTTCATCATCCAAACACTACAGAAATTAGACTAAAGGACTCTTGTCAGTTCAAGCTCTTGATAAAGAGTCCACATAGCAACAATCCATCCATCCATCCATCCATCCATCCAATTTCGCCCGCTAAGTCCTTGTCAGGGTCGTGGTGGGGCCAGTGTCTATTTTTGGCCCAGGCAGTCTATGGGCGAGACACCCTGGACAGGTCATAGCAACAGTCAATATCAATCATGTGACAAAATGTGACAAAATGATATGAAAATAGATTCATTATCTATGTTCTAATTTTAAATAATTTAACATTTTAAATACAAAGAAATACAATCAAGGCATGAACTATAAAGGATAAACACGTCCTGGCCAAAATCTTTAGAGTGATCTATATGAGAATTTATGACAGAAAGTGCAACATATTTACAAATGGAGGCAAAAATACTTCCCTGATCTGATAGCACTTACATGCTACTGATTGTAATGAAACGTCAAACTCAGGTAACAGGTATCAGAAGCAAAAAACCTTTGTTAAAAATGCATGGATATCTCCATCAAAACTATTTTTAAAGATCATCACTACGATTTTTAGCAAAAGGTTTTGTTCTTCTTAAAATTAATACATCCATGGATCATCTTGAGCAGTTCAGTATAAGTATTGATTTTACTCCCAAAAAAGGTATATAAATAACTGTTTTAGGAATTTTGACGGGTCCAAAATACATCTTTCAATTCAATTCAGTTTGTTTATATAGCGCCAATTCATAACACATGTCTTCTCAAGGCACTTTACAATTCAGCCAGATCATACAGTCAAATTACCTGTATGATCTTTTCTCGTAGCTACTTAACATCGACATAATAGAACTTTGTACCAATAGGAATAATGGTTAGAAGCCATGTGATACAGAGCCCTAAATCACCATCAAGCTGGTGACCTTACAATTTATTATTTGCAATATATTGTAAGATCTTAGAACGATGGCCTCTCCTCAGCTTAAATGAATCAGCATAAAGTAAAAAAAGCAACAACAAAAAAAGATGTGAAACATGCGTTAACATCAGTCAAGCTTTGGTGCTGACTTAAAGGAGCCAAATGGACTCTGAAGCCATGTTGAGATTACCGCCTTTATTCTGTAAAGGTAAGTTAAATGTTTGCTAATCCCAACCAAAGGTAGCATTAGTATTACTGGCCAGGAGGAGCTAAACTTGTAGATATCACCTTTAAACAGAGTTTATCCATTGCAGGATAAACAAGCTGAAACGTATGAGCTTTATAAATAATGGACTAAATTTCTAGTCATACTGACCACTCAAAGTACTTTGAAACTAAAGCCATATTTACCCAGTCACACTCACAAACACTCACATATTTATACACACTGATCGGTAGGCAACTTGGGGTTAAGTGCCTTGGCCAGGGGCACATCGACATGTGATAGCAAGATCAGGAATTGAGCCAACTATTTAGAGATTGCACACAAACACCACAGTTCATACACACACAAATGGACACACATTTGCTGTGGCATGAATGGAGGGATATATTCCATTAGTGGATGCTGCTGCAGGAACCATAACTCTGTCAGTGCTCAGTCTCTAATGGCCACAGTCCTGCAGCCATGCAATAATCCAGTCAATGCAACTAACTGTCACTTTGGTTGGTGTGTTGGAGTGGGTGTGTGAGTTTGTGAGGATTTGGCCCCTATGGAATATCTCCCTTATCTTCTAATGTACCCGCTGGTTTTTCTGTTTGTACCAGTGTTTCCACAGAGGGGATTAATCAATCGGATTAAAACTTACAAAACAATTGTTATGCAGTCTGTTGTCTCTCACTGGGTTCTCGTTTAGCATGCTTCCCCATTAGCTGCAGACATCACGTCCCACATATGGGTCACAGTCCCTGTAGTATCATGTTAAACCTATGGCCCATTGCTCTACAGTACGTAGTTAGGTCAGAGCTGAATGACAGCTCTGGGGCCCTCTTGTTCTCATACTGGCACAGGCTGCCTTCCTTAACCCTCTACAGGAAGACGCAGATCAGAACTAAATTGTTTTGGTCACACTTAGTGAGATGAACCCCAAACTTGGTCTCCTTATGTTTTAACAGAGCAGTTTCGGTTTCACAGTGGAATTATCTATCATTTAAATAGATCTTCTGAGTAAGAAAATATACATGGATTTAAATCAAAGTTGTCTTTAGCAAAAGAAAGGAATATTAAGTAAATGGAATTAGTCTGATTAACACTGTGTACAGTAATTAGAAATAGCCAAACTTTTTGCCTTATAGGATGACAATGTTAAACTGCGGTAGCAACCTACTGTAAAATCTAAGTACATTGGGAGCATTTTAGTCCTCTTTTACTTCTTAGACAATTACATTACCTAATAAGTTTGTCTTGGCTTCAATCTATTTATAAGATCAGTTTTTACCGATGGTACGTTTTTACTACATCTAGTGAGTGGGTCTTTACTGACTTCTCATTTAATCCCCTCAAATTCTATCCTCAACTACAGCTAATCGAGACCTATATCTGTCATCTTTTGAATCTGATGTCTGACACACATAAATAACCAAAGATTTTACTTAATATCTGACATAGAAAACACTTTAAGTTGATTTTAAACAAATTAATTAAAAGGTCCACTGATTTGTTAATTTCTCCAATTGAACAACTTATAATGTTCCCTTATGTTTATGGTATGAATTCTAATTCTGTGATCAGATGGCAGAATTTAAGCATTAATGACAAAATTATACTGAGCAGTACTTTCAGAAGTTTTCTAGCTTGTTTGGTGTTCTCTCAAAATAAGTTGGTGTTTGTCTTTATATTCAAATCAACTTCCTGTTGTTTAAAGAAATACAAATGTATTTTATATACACATTTTGATGCAATAAATATGCAGGCTGGATGTGCAAAGAGTGCACAATTACTATTACTTCCGGGTAAACTTCTACTATCAGAATATCACTGTCATTTTGTAACATTGTTTTTCCATTTGATCCCAATACAAGTCTATTTCTCACCTCTACATTTTAACCAGGGGGTGTCAGTTTCTCAGTGATTATCAGAGGTGTCAGGTAACGAAGTACAATTACTTCATTATTGTACTTAAGTACACTTTTTAGGTATCTATACTTTACTCCATTACTTATTTTTCTTCCAACTTCTGACTTCTACTCATTACATTTTTACGCAAGTATCTCTACTTTCTATTCCTTACATTTTTAAGACAAACATTAATTGTTACTCTTCGCTTTGGTTTAATGTTTATAAATATTTATTTCACATCATGTACGCCATCCAATGCAGATCATTGGCGCCATCCATTTCCAGTGAAAACTAGTGTTATTGGATGAGTCATATAACGCAAACACTCATTGGTTAGTTAAAGGAAACAATTACAAGCCAGCAGATGTTCTTCAAACTGTAAATGTGAATTGTCTATGCCATGCTACAATGTCGGATTCAGAAAAAGATCCATCGGGAGATGGAGACGGAGACCAACAAGACCTCCCTCATCCTTGGTCCTATCTCAAAGAATTTTTCGAAATAGTCAAAAAATTGAGCTTTCAATTTATGTAGTGGCATCTGGCTATTTTTTTAAAGGTTACTTTATACTTTAAGTAGTTTTTGGAGCAAATACTTTTTAACTTTTACTTGAGTAAAGAGGTCAAGTTGATACTTCAACTTTTACCAGAGTTTTTTTTAAACTTTAGTATCTATACTTCTACTTAAGTAGCAAATGTGTGTACTTTTGACACCAGTGGTGATTGTAAAGTTTTAGGATCAAGCTGTTTGCAACTGTAAGGGTCTTAACCTAAAAACAACCGCAACAATATAATGGAAGTTAAAGCTTTTTGCATCATTTTTTTTTCTCTTAAGATGTTTTTTTTATCTCTTTATCTAAACACCTCAATAAATACAAAAAAAACAGGGATTGTGTTTTGCTCCATTGTTGTTGTAATCCCTAAAGTCAATAGGCAATGAGAAGTAAACACCTTCAAAATTCTAACATAAAGATACAGGAGAAAAATAACCACCAGTATGTGATAAAATCCTAGGATCATCGTAGAAGAGCTAAAAAGCCAAATTAATTCTGGAGGTAGGTGCTAGACCAGGGGTCACCAACGTTTTTGAGGCTGAGAGCTACTGAGTGATAGAAAGGGCTACCAATACTGACCTATGAAAGAGAGGAGTTGGCTTTCACCTAAACTTCATCCATAATATTTTTTATGTTTCTTTTGTTTTCTAATTTTTTTTTCTTTTAGATATTGTCATATTGAAATCTCTATAAATGCAAGTATGGTTAAAGAAGAAAAGCAACAGAATAAAATTAAAATTCCATATTTAGCCCACTGGTGAGTTGTGCTGTTTTCAGAAGACACTGAAGGCACCCTGTGTGGTCCTTGAGGGCCCCTGGGTGCCTGCAGGCACCACGTTGGTGACCTCTGCACTAGACCCTTCATGAACCCACTCAGGTAAGTTGGTATGAAAAACAGAAGTACAGGAAAAGCTGAAAACGTGAGAGCTGAAGACATTTTGTCTGTCTTGCCTTTGAACATCAAGCATGAAATTGTCTGCTTCCAGTCTAAATAATGAATTCTCACTGATGGCTTGAAAACAGTAGGAACACTGGCAATAAAATCTCTTAAAAAGAAATTGGAATTAGCTAAAATCACAACCTCTTTAAAAAATAAACACTGGGCACAAATGTATTAAGACTGAAATCATTAAGCTACAACACCTTAGAATGGCCCCAGAGGCATAGAGACACAGTTTGTTTTTCTATTTTCAACATCAAGGAGTGGTTGTGACAGACCAAGCAGAAAACACTAGGGAGATGTGTGAACATGTGTGTTTGTGCTGACATGTAGAACAGATTCATGTGATACAGTGATGAATCCATCTCCAGTACGTATGGAGCATGCTGCTGGAGGGAGCCTGGCGTTGTTTGAGGTGTGAAAACGAGCCTTTTAGGGCCTTCATTTGTCAGCTGTTAGCAGAGCACCGCTGACAGCCGGGCGTCTTGCACACGCTGTACCACACCTTTGATAGATGGCATAATTTAAGACAGGATTTTTGCCTCATGTACCTCACGTCTTGCATGCAGGCACAAAAGGAGACCCCCACAGAGTGAAACAGCGGGGGACAGGGAGGAGAAAGGAAAATAAAAATAAGACACTGCATATGTGTTTTATGAGCGACAGCTTGCAGGAAGAAGCGACACACCCGAAACCTTACTCTTTAAAACTTTTATTTTGTCTGGTTCTCTTCATTTCTGTTGTGCTCAGCGACAAAGCATTTTATCTGTTGTAAATAGACAACCAATTGAAGAAGCTTTTCTCTGGTTTTGTCTCTGAGTTTTACCCACAATCCTGTTTCTCTGTGACAGGCAGCTAGAGGCATTAACACAAGCCCCACCCCCAGGGACCAATAGTTTATTTTTTTTAAAGGCATGACTCCTTTAATGAAAAGGCTTTTCACAGAAAAGCATAAATAACCTGTCAAAGGGAGAAACTAACAAGATAAAATTGCTTCCAAAACTCTTTTCCGTCTTCATTTCCCTTTCTTTCTGCACCAGTGCATACCTAGCAGCAAGGACACAGAGACAACAGGACATATTTTTGTTCTTACAGTTTCACTTATTGAATCCTTTAAGTGTTTCTCCCCACTTTCTTTTGCATCTGATCTTTCTGTACTCCTAAAAAGCAGAGGAGGTGCAAAAAAAAAGTTTTTTCTTTCAAATCTTTCAGTCAGGGCTAATAAATTCACCTGCATTAAGTCAAATTTCCCTTATTCCTTGAACCTTCAGAAAGTGTCACAAATCCTGGCCAGACATGCTGATGAAGACAATCCAGGACGAAATGAGCAGCATCACAGTCCGCAGAAGCAGTGATCGTAACAGAATGAATAACACCCAGAGTCATCAGCAGGGTGGCTAGTGTGAGAAAGAGACACAGCTGAGAAATCATCCCTATAATTATCTTTCATAACAGCGTGACATGAAATCAAATGACAGTGTCATTTTAAGAGGTAGGCGTCGGTTAAGTTCATTCACGGCTTGCTGCTGCTGACACACAGGCTTCCGAATGCTTATCCATAAGGACAAAGGAAATTAGTTCCATCTAATGATTTTGTCAAGTTTATTTTTAATATGCATAACAACTGTGAATAATATACAGTGAATAATACATAGGTCAACTACTCTCATACCTGTGTTGTTGACTCTTATTCTCTTGATGAAACCTTTTCTAACATTCCACACTATGAAATAATTATCAAAAGTATGTATGACCCATGCTGCTTTTGTATCTGGTCACTATCGATCAGTTCTGAAAGGTGTAATGTTGGTATCGTATGGGAGTTTAAAAAAGTTACATCGGGACATCCCTAGTAAAAATATCCTTTTTTATGAAAATGACTGTATTTGGAATAAAATAGTAAAAAATGTATGACACAATTGAATTGCCGTTAACTACAGTTAGTCAAAAAGCAACTGTTGTTTCTATTGCTCCCAAGATAATCTAACGGCTATTATAGTTTTATTGTCATCAAAACAATTAAAAGTTATTTTAGAATTTAGAATTAATTAAATAATTAATAATAAACACCCACCAAAACCAAATTATGTATTGTTGGCTAGTTAACAGATATGTAACTAGTAGCTTGCCAAATGTAGTTTGGAATTAGCTTTCAATTTAAGGGAAAATTGATGCTCTGCCCATAGTTTTCAAGGCATTTTCATTGGAACTGAATCAGTTTTTTTGCAAACAAGACAAAAATAAATACGATAGTCCTTTCTGGTTTCTCGTTTAAAGAGGTTTAGTAAAAGTTAAAAGTTATTTTAGAATATAGACTTATTCAAAATGCAATACATAATGAAAATGAAACATTCACTAAACCCTAAGCATATTAATACTGTTAATCCTGGTTAACAGATATGTATGAGAAAACTATTTCTCAACAGAAAGTCTCTTAACCTATGAATAATTAAAAAAAAAAGTGCAAAAAAATAAAAACAAGCAAACTGACAGAATATACACCTACCCTACCTTAACTGGTAACTGGTTAGTCATAAACCAATTATCTGATTTTTTTTCTTTATTTCACTTTTTAACAAAGTATAATGCACCAATCAGGGCAAAAGCTACCACAGAGTGAAGGCAGAGAGGGGTACATAATATATA
>NW_015151579.1:186210-188438 GCF_000732505.1 Cyprinodon variegatus | reverse complement strand
ATATATATATATATATATATATATGTATATATATATAAGCTTTCATAAAATAATACAGTTTGATAGATGTTGACTTTAAGCACACACAGTAATGTTAACAGTTACAAGAGAGCTAACGTTGTTCCCCTTCCAACCACCGAGGGACAACACAGCATTTGGTCACTGTGCTTCATAAAAATTCTTTAGAGTATGTAAATACTATTTAATAAAATTTCCTATTGTTAGTGTATGTTTTTTATTTCTGCCACATTGCTCATTCTCTTAGAAACCTAGTCCTATTTTTCTTTATTTTCATATTCCTATACAAATTTGACTATTTTTATTTCATAATATATATTTATACATTTATTTATGTGTTGTGTGTGATTGTCTTTAGCACCAAATCAAATTCCTCCCATATGTAAAACACTTCTTGGAAATAAAGGTTTTTCTGATTACAATTTTTCATTCTCATTCTGTTATTCAAGTATAAAAAACTAAACTCAACATTGAATCAAGTTGTTTTCCACTATGTGTTTTTTTTAAAACTGTAGGTTGATTGGTTTAAAAAATGCACCTTTTATTGAACCTAAATATTATTAGTATGTTTTTCCTTGGCTTAGAGTCTAAACATATACTAGCTCCCAAAATTTTTTTGTTTTCACTGGAAAAATGATCTAGAAATAAGTAAAAATGTCTTAAAATAAGTGTATTTACCCTTAATTTGAGTAAGTTAATGAGATAGTTTGCCAATGGAATGAGTATTTTTAGTCTTAAAATAAGATAATTAGATAACATCCACTTGAAATTAGACAATGCAATTGTGTTTTCTTATTTTAAGTGGAAATTGTTTCGTTCCATTGAAAAAAATGTCTGTTTTACCTTCTCAATTCAAGACAAAATGCACTTATTTTAAGAAAATATGGCTTATTTAGATGTTGATTTTTTTCCAGTGTTGTCTTTAAAATACAGCATAGGTTGAGATCCTGATGCTTGTTACTAAATAATAAATAATCATGACAGAAAGAAATTCAGCCCCTTGTTTACTTCATTACAATCCAACTAAAATCCCAATATTGAGTAGTTTATTCGTTTAAATGGAAATACTCCTTTTTTATGTTGTTCTTGCTTAAAATAATTATTGTAAATCCAGCACCTACTGGGACAAAAGCAAATTATTTGCATAGCACATTTCGGTGGCAAGACACTTCAAAGTGCGAAATGTGAATAGAACATAAAAATAACATAATAGAACTCTGGACAGCTTTGGTATGAAAACCACCAAAAAAAGAAAAAAAAACATCAATCATTAATATGCATTTATTCAAACTACTAAAGCTTCAAATTCTTTACGTAACATGTTAAACTTTAACTGACAAATTAAAAAAACCTAATGTATGGGAGGCTGAAACACTTACTTTCCACTCATGGTATCAATATTGCAAGCTTGTGGGCTGGTCTGTGCATGTCGCCATCAGTAATGCCTGGCAACAATGCCTTTGGGATCTCCTGCATTATTCAAAGGGCCCAACAAGCACTACACTCTGCCATTATCTATTTAAATCTGAGTGAAGGCATGTGCCACTGAAAGTGCACTCACTGCCACCTGCCCCGTTTATAACACAATCCGGGGAGAGGAAGGCCTTCAGATAGGAGGGAAAAGAGGCAAAAATAAATAAATAAGTAAACCGGGAGGGGAAGATATTGAGGTGGCAGAAAGGTTATTACTGGGAGAGAGAGTGTGACAAAGAGACAGGAAGATGGAAGCCCCAAGGAGAAGAAGAGGGTAGTGAAGGTGGTGTAAGTGTGATATCTAGTAAGGTAGGAGGTTAAACAAACAGTAAAATCAAAGAAAAAGGCAAAGGTTAGTAAATGAAAGCTGGACAAAATTGGCATGGAGGCTTATGGCAGGAAAGAAGATAATTTAAGGTAATTGAAATAGAAGAAAGAGATTAGAGGAGGGGAGCTTGGAAGGAAGAAATGCTAAGTGAGAAGTGCAAAAATGTCACAGTAGGCAGGGAGAACTGGAAATGTGATAAAAGAAGGTGTGACTGTAGCAAGGAAAGTAAGAAAAAGAAAGAAATGACAGGTTTCCTTTCTTAAGGTAAACCAAAGATCATCTAGCGTTTCTTCAGGAATTATTATATCTGTCATAATCCCCTTTGATAAAAGTCCCAGTGTCACGACTCCAGTTTTTGTGTTTGTCGGTTTGTCTTGTCTTTGTGTTCTCCCTTCCACCACCAGGAGGC
>NW_015151579.1:182371-184800 GCF_000732505.1 Cyprinodon variegatus | reverse complement strand
ATAAGATCATGACACCCAGTAATTTACTGGCACCACATTCCCAGGTGGAACAAGAATTAGCACCTTTTGGAAATGAACATTTGTCCCAGTAAAACACCAGATCAGATCTTTTTAAACTTAACCCAACTATAGTGGAATGGATGTAAATAATAGCACCTGTAGGTGGCAGTATTAGAGAGATTGCTTTAACTGATCAGAGGATTTTCAGCTGGAAATTACGTCTGTTAAAAAGATGATTAGCAGTAACAATGTCTTTAGGACCGGTGGTTCTTAAGTTAATGATAACCACTAAAGAAATCAAATTGCATTTTACTGTCTTGAACGACTGGTAGACATCAGGGGGAAGATCTAAACCAAGACTAGAACCCAACTTTCTTGTTAGTCTTGTTGATCACTACTTGTCACTCCCCGTTGGTCAAGTAACTCCACCTCCCCGCACAATGCATGCGCCATCTTTGATATTCGTCAGTGGTGTCGGGTAACAACAGTCGTAGGCGACAGCGGTCCACTGTGACAAATCCCTTGCTTTGCAAGGTGAGCTCTCCCCGCAAAGCATTCTGGGATATATCTGCTCGTCTAGTTACCATGGATAATCACTACTTTTCAAGGGGCATTGTGGGAAATTTTGGGTCCACCACTTTTTCTGCACCAGATGTTTGGACACTCATCTAAAATGGCGTAACCACTATATAGTGCCCTATGCAGTGATAAGGGCAGACGTTCGGACACTGCCCAGGTCTTCACTCGATAAAATGCTGTTTTACCTGCTTAATCAGTTCTGGCTTTATGCACACATAACCTTGACACCGTAAATTACTTACTAATGTTGTAAGTATCAAAGGGCACCTTTGACGTAAGTATTGACTGTAGGAAGAAAAATAAATATGTAAATAAATACATCCGGATATTTTTTATCTGTTCAATTGGTGCTTGTACTGAGGGGCTATAGTACATGATATTGAGCAGATGTTAAATATAGTAAGGTAATCATTTACTGCATCATCGTTAAAAAGGTCACCAATCTAAAAGGATCAGTTTGACCTCTTTTACTTGCCATAATATTAATTTAAAAAAAACTTTGTGGACACTTTTTGTGGGACTTTCAGATGACACCACAGATTCTGTATGAATTAAGTCAAATCAAGGACGCTGAAGCCATATTAAGGCATCAATAAAACATATTAATGTGGATTTCCACAACTTGTACTTTCCAAAACAGTTATTTATACTACAAAAAACACTGACTTCTTTCCTCTGTCTTTGCTTAGCAGAAATGTATCTTCTGTTTTTAAATACAACATAATTTCCTATTAGAGCCTTTTAATAAAAATATACTAGAACTGAGTCAAAGAAAATAAAAGATTGTTTAAAATTTGTATTTTAATGAGTAAAAAAAGGAAAATAAAAGGAATAGAACACAGTTTTTAAAAGCTACCCCTCTTCATTATTTAACATGTCTCATTCTCCTCACCTCATCATTTCCATCATCCATTCATGAAATGACTGCCACCCCTTCAATCTGAGTCATCGATGCAATTGCTCATCCACTCCATTAGGCTATCATCCTAGTCCCTTTTATTCATACCCCGCCACAACTCCTTCTCCCCATCCTCTGATCAGCTTTCAAGTAACACACATCCCTGTTATGGCTCAGCCTAAGGGGGTTTCATTGTCTATAGCACATGTAGATCAAGTTAAATAAGTCATTTAGGCTGAGCTAAAGTCTACCTCTGCTGTAATGTATTTTCAATAGCCCTACTATTGGGGAAAAATGATTGAGCAACACATCAATCAGGCTACCTTAAGTCCTGTGCTTCAATATTTTGTAGCTATATTTGGGGTTAGGAACCCATGCTTTCCATTCTTTAGTATTGAACCAAGATCAATATTAAAATGGCTTTCATATTTCAAGTAAATTGAATTTTTTTTTTAAGTTGTTAAATTAAGTTTCCATTTTTTAAAGGAAAAAAAAGTCAAGGCTTTTGAACATTGCATTACAAGGTTCAACTTTCAAAACTTATACAGTGGAGTAAAGGTAAAGAAATGTTTTTTTTTTTTTTTTTTTTTTTTTTTTGGTCACAATAAATAACAAACAAAGAAGAAGAACTTCACCTATATTCAGAAAATGAATCAGGAGGTGCAGAGACATTAGCAGCAGAGATGGATGCAGCGTAAATCCGTGGTAAGTGTTGTTCTAAGGTAAAGTGGATCGCTTAGCTGCACTGGTGTGGGATTAAAGCTTTTATTGAAACAGTGCAGCCACTGAATGACAGACATATTTATAAGACTTTTTCTGGTTGGTAAAACCCATGAATATTTAAAACACAAAATTCACTGTAAATCTCACTCATGCCTTGATGGAGAAGAAACATTAATGTCAATTTTATGTATGCCATATATTTTTTATAGATGGAAAGAAAGAAAGAAAG
>NW_015151579.1:178662-180432 GCF_000732505.1 Cyprinodon variegatus | reverse complement strand
CTATCTATCTATCTATGTTTTCAAATCAAGGCAAAAATAGGTACAATTAATTACATAATATGAGGACAAAAGAGAGGTAGGTATCAGCAAAATCCAGAAATAAAACAGTTTTCACTTACAATCTACAAATTACTAATTGACTAAAACATAATAAAGACACAATATAAAGAAAATAATTACAGGAGGGAAAACCTAATTTCTTTAACTTCCTTTAGAAGTCCATTTGGAGTGATTGCACAAAGATGATTATTATAAAAAGTCCCTTCAGAGTTTTGGGTGCTGCTTCAGTGGTAATAATAATGAAATTGTCTTTCTGTTAAGTTAATTTTATTTTAAAGGTAGCAAAGTCTGTTAAAATTAAAATAAGAAAGACAATCTTTCATTATTTCTATCTCCATACTCTTATTTACGTGTTCGTTTTTCATTTCCTGCTGATTCAGCTGGATGGAACACAGTACAATCTGGTTCCGTTAGTGGGCTGGCTATTATAAACATGGTTTATTAGGAGCTTTTTTTAGGGGCACAAAGAAAAGGGACTATGTCTTTTCAATGTGTAATTTCAATAATATGCGACAGGGTGAGAAAGAACTGTTTCTGCAATCAGTTGGTGTAACTCAATTTCTGTTGGAATAATAAGGTGTAGGCTTGTAACTAGAGTGCAGTTAAATTAAATAGCAGATGGGAGAAGACAGTTGTGGGAAATAAAGCACCTTTGATCAAGACCAGATACTTTAAATTTGGCCTATGGAACGTTAATAACCAAACATTGCTAAACAGTAATAGTTGTTTGTGGTGAACTACATCTGTTTAAAACTAAATCTTATGAAGTAGTTTTAAAACCTGCCTCTTCCTATCTCTTATATTTAGAAGATATTTCCATGACTTTAATGTTTGTTTGTTTTTGTTTTTGCAATATGATGAATCAAAAAAAGAAATGAAAGAAATTATGTTGTCTCACACATTATCAAATTTAGACATATTTATAAAATATAGCAAAATGGGAACCTGTTGGTGGATAGAAATTTGATAAATAGAAAAGATTGCATGGGACTGAACAGAGATGTAAAACTAACAGTCACAGTAAATATGCATGACAGTATGTCGCGCTGACATACTGTCAGACAAGTTTAAAGTGAGTTATGTTAACCATGCTTTTAAAATGTTGGTTATGGTTGCTCTCAAAAGAACATTAAAACTAGGCTCCATTAAGCTCAAATATATGTTTTAAGTACAGGGTTTAGATGCTGTCATGATCTTGACTGCTCTACTCTTGACTGCTATTGCTTTGCTGCTATGTGAAAAAATGCTTATTCTCCATATCTGCTTTAACCATCCATGCTGAGGTATGTATGCAAGCTGGATCCCTCTCTTTCCTACTGTGTGACAGAAACACCAATTTTAAGGTATAGTAGAGGATGTTCTTTTTCCCGGTGGATCATCAAAATAAGTGGTCCTCCTAATTGTCAATCATTCTGGTGATATGTTTACGCAAGGCAGTCCTACGTGCTCATCTCCATTTTGACTTACCAGTGGTGAGTCTGATATTCTTTCGGAAAGTAAGCTTGTATGAGCGATGCAAACAAGAGCAAGAGCATGCATTTAATAGGCGTGTTCTCGGTGGACTGGGTACAGGGTATTGCATGTACATTTGTATTAAACATGGAGAGGGAGGGTTTTTTCATAAATTCTTGAAAATCATCCTCTGTACCTTCAAGTGAATGACTACCATTTAAAAGGTCTAAGATAAGGAAGTTAGCGTCTTAAGGTTAG
>NW_015151579.1:175751-177435 GCF_000732505.1 Cyprinodon variegatus | reverse complement strand
AAAAACAAAGATTCTGTGCTTCTATCATTTGGAAATTTCTTTTATTTTTAAAACACTTACACAAATTAAAACTTACTTTACCTTTTTTCAAGAAATGTTGGTCTAACAGAGTTATATAATCATAACAATGTCATTGACACCGGTTTTGTGGCTTACCTTTGAGGGTAAGCCATGTAATACTATTGGTAGAAAGACTGCTGATGAAGTCCTGCCTGCATGGAAGCAGATTAATGGAAAAGTAAAGGGAAGGAAAAGAGTAATAGTGCAACAAGGTGCCCACTCAATAATAAAAACTACAGCCTTCAGATTATAAAGGACATTTCCTTCAATCATTTAAATGAACATGTTTATTTTGCTTTCACTTCTTCTATCATGCTGGAATTAGTTTCTTCATATATCTATTATGATTTCAATGAAATATAACATCTATATATAGATATATAAAATAAAAATATAATGCTTTAATTCCACTTTAAAACTACACAAGTAAATTTCTATAACACAATTAAATGAGAAAAAGGTACAGAATACACATACTATGTATTTTGCATGCATGGCTGCCACTGCATTTTGGTATGAGCTCTGTAAAATGCCAGTCTCTTGAGTGTATCACTCTGCATTGATATGCTGTATGCAAAGTGACCTCAGCATGGCTGTGCAAGTCAGTAGGTGGAGGTGGGTGATCAAAAAATATGGAGTGAGGCCGGGAGGTGAGGAGGCCGTCTTTGTAGTAATACACAGTCGGAAATCCGTGCAGCGCTTCTTTAAGAGTCGCATCCATTCACCTAGGCTTTGAATGCATCCCCACTAAGAGCCTTTCTTTCAAATTACCCAATCTACTGCGCCCTGAGTTTTCATGCAGCGGTAGCTTTAGAGGCAGCTGTAATGATATGAAAACACTCAAAGCCCTTCACAGTGTCACACATTATTTCTGCTCCCCCCCAACATAACAGATCCTAGTTTTAAACAGCTATGATAACAGCGTTTTAAAGAGATATGTTATTTTCAAATAGGATTAAGATAATTAACTGATTGTATATCTGCAAGGTCTGACTCTAAAACAGTGTAAATGACCGTACAATCTGATACCATCTGATATGTTTAAATTATGCTTTGCCACAATGTTTTCTGTGTAATCTGTAACATTACTGACTCCTTCAATAATGAGGAGCAAGAAAGGTTAGCTCTGCACAAAACATGTAATATGAGGAATCAATAGATTGGTGAATTACAACAAAATTATAAGATTAGATTTGATTAGATGAGCTTTATTGATCTCACAGCGGAGAAATTCACTCGTCACATATTAGCATAGAAGTTACAGAAGGTGCAAACAAGGAGGAAAAAGGTGCATTAAGAATAAGCAATATATATATACAGTGTATCCAGGTATATACAGTATATCAATTTTTATTAAGGTGCAAGTGTACATGTATCGCACACAATGAAAAACAAAATAAAAATAAGAAATAAAAAAGAAATAAAAGAAATAAAAAATGTGTACAATCCGGATGGCTTATATACAGGTGGATTTACTTTTACGTTAAAGTGTAGTAGGTAAGGAACAACGGTGAGGTAGTGGTATGACTATTCTATTCACGTATATTGCACATTCAGAATATTGCACAGTCAATAAATAAAAAAACTATAATGTAGCTGCAGAGTGGTTTTTACAGGAGTTATG
>NW_015151579.1:172884-173851 GCF_000732505.1 Cyprinodon variegatus | reverse complement strand
TCTAATACTGCGCTTCCCTAGCTCCAAAGAGGGGCACTGGGACAGGCCACCTCTTCCCGGTTATGATGCATTTTCTCCCATTGTTCTCACACTTGTTAGGATAATTATCATTGAAGATGTGTGAGTTTATTAAACCTTTGTATTGGCTGCCTGTTGTGCGTCTGAACTGATTAGGACAGCTCGTCTGTCTGGATATACAGTTATAATCTTCATTTTGTACTGTAGGTTGGAAAGATTTTAAAAGGAAATGAGTGCATTGTCCTTCAGCTAAGAACGAAGTGTAATATTTTGATAAGGCTAGAGCCATGGATGTCTAATCACCTGCTAAAGTGTATGATGTAAAATAAGATGATGTGGCAGACTGGAGATGTACAGTATAAAATGCCTTTTTAACAGTTAATCGGGGCCACTTCCTGAAAGGTGAGCCTGGAGGTAAGCAGCTGCCTTCTGTACATTCTAAGCAATTTCGCTGATCTGAGTAAGATTACAATTTCTATCAGAATCTTGTGTCATGTCTCCTGGTTATCTAATACATATAAGTTATGAAGAGTTATTTAAAGAGTTTGTCCTGGGTGATCTCTTTTCAGGAAAAATAACTGGAGAGATAGAGCATCAGGGTGCATACATAGAGCGTATCTTTAGCACACTCATTCCCTGTTGCTTCTGTCTGAGCTCAGAATGCTGTCTCCCCTTGTCTATGTTGTCTGGGTGATCCCCTGTTTGTGGCACTCTGACCAAAAACAAAAGAGCAGGTGAAAGATGTGTATCCACTAAGAGAAAAGCTTTTCAACAACACAAATACCAGCACTTAAAATCGATGGCCTTCATAATGACCAGCCAGTTATGGCCGATCATGTGAAAATTGTCCGATTACCAAGCAATATCAATTCACCGGTGCAAGTCTACTCTTGATATCAACAGTGACTAAAACAAGGTAACGGCGTTACTAACGCCGTTACCTTGTTTT
>NW_015151579.1:158121-171476 GCF_000732505.1 Cyprinodon variegatus | reverse complement strand
AAATAAAAATAAATACTAATAATAAAAATAAAAAGTTTTTATTGCCTACCAGGAGTGGGTGACAATAGTTGAATAAACTTATGGCTCTCAAAATGGTATCTGTGCCCTATTTGTTGGTACTCGCCGATACCGATACCGACACCGTCATTTTAGGGCAGTATCGGGGCCCCGTCCGATACTGGTATCGGTGCAACACTAATTCTTATATTAGTTTTTTGGCTGATATCTATATCGAAATGTTTTTTTTACATTTCATAATTTATTTGTTATCTGAATTGGAGGATATATGTTAATTAACAAGCAACATTATGTTATAAATTTTTGTCCAAGTCTAATTTTCTTTCCAGTCCCATATTTCAGATTTCATGCTTACAATTTTTTCATTATGATACAAAGGCTTTACCTGCTGTTCTTAAAATATATATATATATATATATATAAAGAAAATGTTATATTGTTGCACATCTGCATTGTTTAAGTAGAACTGATATGCACTGCAAAAGCTTAAAGGCTTTGTATACAAGTTTTGCTTCGATTATAAAAGGGGCAATCTGCTTAACAGTGTCCCAAGTTACTGTTTCTGCACATACAACACAGATAATAAATGGAGACTTAGTTTTTTCCCCCTGTTTCCCAGATCAGTTATCCCCGTGAGCAGGGAGCACAAAGGGGCCTGAGACATGATGCCAAGATGTGCATTTATTTTAGTGCCCATCAACATGGAGCATCTCCACTGAGGCTCCTTTATGTAGAAGAAAAAATAGTTGGACATTTGGAGCGTGTGTTGGTACTCCAAAGATGAGTCCAAGCTGTGTGGAAGCGTTTATTTTTGGGTGTATTTATGTCTGTGTGTTTGATTTTGGGTTTGGGTGTGTGTGAGCAGTTAGAGAAAGGAACTTAATTTCGAGTCTAATTGAGATAAAGAAATAATCAATATAATTGCAACTTGTTTGGCTAATGAACTGTCTTCTCTGCGTAATGAGAGACGCTGTTTGCAAAAACATTGGGTTGTTCCAAAATGTGTTAATAAAAATGTGAATCAAATTTAATCACTGCATTTAAGCTAAAATTACCTTCCATAGCATGAAAAATTTTTGAAGACACAAAGAAAATTTGATTAAATAAAAACCTCTTTAGGGAAGCACAATATTAGAAAACATGCAATAATATTCTGTTAGGCATGTCAAGGACAACTAATGCTTGTTGCTGGCTAAAAGACAACTATTGCTAACAGCTCATGCACGGAGCTCAAATGCTTAGTGAATTTCTCAGACAACTAAAGCTGGAAATGAAGGAACCATCATGGGAGGAAAAAAACTTGCATTCCATTGACAGATAGCTAAAGTGGATGATATGACAAAATCCTACCAATGGCTAGGGAGGGCTGAGCTGAAGGACAGCACAGAAGCACGGATCAAGGCAGCAAAGGAGTAGGCCTTGAGCATGGGAGCAATAGAGGCCCAGATCTACCATACCAGGCAAGATCCCAGGTGCAGGCTATGCAAAGAGGCCCCAGAAACCACCCACCATCTCACAGCAGGGTCTAGGGTACTTCCAGGAAAGGAAAACTTGCAATGTTATAACCAAGTGGCTGGTATAGTGTACAGAAGTATTGTGCAAAATACAAACTGGAGACCCCCTAAGGTCAAAATGGGAACCACCTCCCGGGGTGTTGGAGAATGACAGACCTAAGATCCTCTGGGACTTCCAGATACAAACAGACAAAATGGTTGAGGCCAACCAACCAGACTTTGTGATCATTAATGAGCAGCAGATGACACCCATAGTGATCAATGTGGCCAACCCAAACATAGAAAAATGAGGTAGAAAGAACATGAGAAATTTGAAAAATACCAAGACTTCAGGGAAGAACTAGAGAGCCTGAAAGGTGAAGGCAATGACAGTTACTGAACCTAAACCTAACCAGCTCCAGCAAACCCAGATGTTAACATGCCACTACAGGCTTGTACAAAAGGCACGAGGGATGATGGGTACATCCCTTCATCTTCCTCTATTCTTGCCAAAATAATTTAACTTGTTGCTGGCTAAATGCTGATCATCCATGCACTGATTGTTCAACTGGAGGGGCTTGTACTTATTTGATCAGTTGAATATATATGTGCGCATGCATACACACTTTTTGACATTTATTTGAATTACTAAACTATTTATTGCATTTTGAAAAACCAGCATCAACGGCATTCATACCTGCCTGCCTGCAAAGCTAGCTACTGCATGGCAAAAAGGCCCCTAGGAAAACTATAAGCGACAGACAGACATTATTGCTAAATTAGCAGTAGTGATTTTTCTTTAAAGCCACTAGAGACAAATCTAGTAATTAATTTTCCATTGTTTGGTGGTGAAACATAAAAGTAAAGATTCCTCTGAGTTTCCAGTGTTAAACAAGGAATGAGGGCTGTTGTGAGCGCCCATCACCTCAAAGTACAGACAGGGGGGTCAGACGCAGCAGCAGAGTCACAGCAAAGAGCAGACCAGTCTGTTTCTTTGTTAAAAATGAGTCACACATGTGCAAAACTATCAAGGATCCAACCCCTGGATAACAAAGCGGGATGTAATTATAATGCAAATAGAATTTTGTATGTAATGTTTTGTTTCCTTTTTTTTTTATGTTGAATTAAAATAGTTTCCTCCCTGCATTTGCTTCATACACAGCCTCAGTCAATTATCTAATTGACCCACTGCGTGTGCCTCTGCTAACTGTCCTAAATTTGATAACACAGCAAAATTGATTGATGTAGTTTGGTTCAGTTAAAATATTGATAAATTGCTACTTATAATGCAATGCAGGTATTTTATGGAGTTCATTTCTAGATTTGAAAGAAAATTTTGTGTTTTTAATCACTTTCTACATTGCTCGTATTGATATTCCTCTCTCCTATCAACTGGATCAAAGTACAGCCCTAAAGTAGAAGGAGAGAAAAGGCAAAAGTAAAATACCTAATGAAGTTGAACATATTTTTAGCTCAAGCCTGTAAATGCGACCTAAATGTTAACTTAGATTGCATCTAAATGACAGTAACATAGTTAATACAATTACCCCTTCATGTCTTAAAGATCCCAAAATCCCCTAATTCAGCTCTCTTCTGGACCAGCTGTTTTGGCTTTCAACGCACCTTTCCTCCCGAAGGCCACCCCCCCACAACCCGCATCCATGACAACCAGTCAAAGTTCATGAAGAGAGCTTATGAGCACAGAATAATACCTAAGATGAATGCCGGAGCTTAACTGGTGGGCTGCTACAAACCGTTCTGGACAGCTTTTTTCCCCTTATGACATCATGAAGGGCATGATTTTCAAACACAGCATTTTTAAAACACACTAAGAGGTGGAGAAAGGCAATGACAGAGGGGAGAGTATTGTTGTCATTTGTGAACCTCAGACACGACCTTCAGGACACATATGGCTGCTACAAAAGTTTATAAAGTAAACTGTGCATAATCTGGGACCTTTATGGTTGATTTATTTGTGCTTGCATTTTCAGATGAACATGTTAAAATGATTTCAGAAGAAAAGGAAGGGACTCGAAGAATATTCAGAGGTAACATTAGAGGGAGATCCTTAATGTTCTTTATTATGATGCATTGGTGATTTGCACCAACACTGGGTTTTTTCCAAGAGGCCGAGAAAAACAAAATGCTCTCAGCTAGGCTGCAAATTGTGCTGTAAAGCTTACTATAGCAGAGTTGTAATTTCAGTTATGCAGTGTACGTAGTGGATAAGTAACAAAAATACCAAAACAAACAAAAAGATTCAGCTTAAAATGTTCATAATTAAAACCATGTTGCTATGCTTGTGTCACTGAAATCCTGACTAAGAAGTTTCACTGTTTGAAAATGTACCAATTAGAGTATTATACTAGGTTTTCTAAACATCTGAATTTCTCGGGTGCAGATCTCAGGCAGCAGAAAGACATTATTTCACCATAAACCAGCATTAGCCAGGTGCAACAGAGGAGTTGGAAGAATCTCCAGGGTTGTCCTTGAGCCAAGAAAGCTTCAGAAAGACTTAGAAATAAGAGATACAGCTTTTCCCCTGAAAACCAAGTAAGGCACTGAACCCCAATGAACTCTATGGACATACACTGTTCAAAGAAAAAAAACCAACAAGCTAAGTGTTGTTGTGGAATATTTGAAAAAAACCACTGACACACCAGGAGAAGTGGGAAAAATACAAGGTTGAATGCATCATGGAACATAATTCCAAAAGGAATATGACACACGAAGAAAGACTTAGAAAGATTTAGCTGGTTTAAGACAAAAAGAATGTCCAGCTGATTAGCAGAGTTTTTTTTTTCCAATTTAAAGTTCATAGAAAGGACCCAAAGATACCTTAAGACACAGTTTATGTGGAAGAAATGTTATAAATCAAAACACAACATTCCAAGCTGCCATGTGTCCTAAACATTTCCTTACCAAACAAGACATTAGCAGAAAATATTTAATACAGCTCTTTCGATGCATTCAAAGTTAACAAATTTTTTAAGGAAGCATGCATTTTATTTCCTCTTTATATGTGTAATACATGGGGCTTTCCCATCATCTGCAAAGCATTTCTAATAAATAAAAATCCAGTAGTCATTTAGAGCATTCCCCGGATTGGACAAGCTATCAAAAGAACTCCAAGAGTGTATCAACGTCTCATCCAGGAGGTTACAAAAGCACCTAGAATAATATCTAAAGTAATGCATACCTCCGGTGGCATTTAGCTTAACAAAACCATGTGACTGGAGATACAATATTGTGCATGTGCGCACTAAGTAAGCAAGAAAGTAACTCCCATGGAAGATGTGAAAAGAGGAAAAGTCTAAGATCAAGTGTGAGTTAGCAACAAAAAATATTGAATGCCAAGAAGGTTTAGATAATATTCGCGCTCTGAAAACAGTATAAAAGTTTCACTTTTATACTGTATTTCATGCTTTCCAAGTGAGCGCTAAAGCCTTGGAAACTGGAAAATTGATTGAAGCAGAAGTAACCACAAAACAAGCTTAAAATGGAGACATGGAGACACACTAGACTTTCTCTAAGTTTTTTTTTAAACATTTCCACCCCGAAGATTGTTTGTCAATTCTGTCAGGTCCTGGATAGGTGTGGAAACATTTTAGGAAAAACTGAACATCCGGTAGCTTCCGATTTAAGCCTGTTCTGTCAGTGTATTCTCATTATGAGTTCGTATGAAATCGTACGAAAAGTTATGCACTGTAATTTCGTACATTTTAGACGTTTTTTTCATCTTATTTCGTCGTATTTTTACCTCTTGCCTCGAGACAAGATATCCTTGCGCATGCGCATCTTATGCACCATGCAATAACATAGAACTTTACATACAATTAACCCTAACCCTAAGATACAAATCAGCCAGAAACGTAGTTAGAGACATGAAGAAGTAATGATTGCACTGTTTTTCCGAGTTTTATGTCCGTCCGCGGATCTGCTTTTTTTGGTCTGTCTGCGTGCGCATGCGCACTGATCTGTTTTTTCGAGGAAAAATATGTTGGTTCTGTGGCTGCAATGACCTGGATGATTGGGAATTTGAAGAAGCATGATGTGTAAATACTGCAAGCAGATGGTGACTGTGTACACCAATGTTTATGACGGCTGATCATGCCCTGTGCAAAAACATCTTTTCAGCTCAAATGTAACATAATAACATGCCTTTTTCAAGTTGCCTTTTTTTCAAATTACATATTTTCAAATGCATTTTAAGTCAACTGTATGTTTGCTAGTCTCGCCTTATCACCAAAGCAAATTCCTTAAATTGTATGATTCAGCACTAAGAAAGTCTTTTAGTCAAGACTGGCTCCATTATAGAGGTAAAAGATGAAAACAACTAATAAAAAAAAAAAAAAAAACTGTTTCAAGACTTTCAGGAAAACGCTGGGTTGACCGAAAAGACAAAGTTTAACTTCCTGTAAGGTGTGCTTCATCTTACATCTGGCCAAAACTAACAATATTTCAGAACAAAAAACATGGAAATAAATCAATTAATTCTGCTCATTCTCACATCATTATTTTGAAGAATAACCAGCCCATATTTTCTGTCAAACGCTTTTTGTTATGGAGCAGGATGATGATCCAAAATGCTTATGAAATAAGCTGTTACTTTAGAAAAAGCCTATAATATGCCACAACTATCCATCAATCCTGAACAGGGATGCGGGGAGGTCTTTAGTCTAAAGATGTGGTACACCCTGAATAGGTCACCAGTCCACTGCAAGGCATCATAGATTTATAAAACCAGGCACACAGACACACACACCTGTAAGGGCAATTTAGAGTCACGAATCAATCTAACTGTAATACAGAGTACCCTGAGAGAACATGCAAACTCAATGCAGGAAAATCCATGGCAGGTTAGACCTTCTTGCCAAGGGAAACAAGATACAAACTGCAGCACCGTTATTCCCCTTAAACCATCAAACGATTTGAAATTAAAACAATTTACTAAAGAATAATTGGTGAAAAACCCCTCCAAGGGATTGTAATGCACCCATTTCCAGTCATTCCATCATTTTAAATTTCATTATTGATCCAAAATGCTTAAAGCAATCAAAAAAGCTAGAAAATTAGAAGAAATATGTAAGGAAGAAAATAATTTCCATATTATAATTTCTACACTAAACAGACAGTAGAAAGTACACCAATTGTTCCATCGTTTTTTTTTTTTTTTATTACTTTAATTCTAACATTTGTTTTTTCCCATTCCTGGAGGTCCTGGGGAATCATCCTCTCGCTGTCCCAGAGCGCCAGGCCGGCTGGTGTTCCACTCGACTTTGCTTTGATGAATAGAAAAGCAGTGTGCCTCAGTGTGGTGCCCCTGCAGCCTGTGCGGATTCCTCCCCGGGACGCACGGTTTAACACTCATGGAACCATTGCTTAAAGAGGAAGGCGCTTTACGGTCAGCGGACATTTACGCACGAGCGAAACTCGCTGCTTGGCAACATTAAAGAGTCTCTGCTCTCATATCGCAATTATTGTACGTCAATTTGGCGCGTTTGTTTATTCAAGCGTATTTACGCGAAATGATGTGAAGATATCCTGCCCCCTGCTGTGAAGTTGACACAGCTTGAAACCCACAACACGAAAAGTACAACAGCAGAACAACCCCCCCATCTTATCCCCAGCTATCTCCATCACATATCTCACAGAAGAAGCGCATGACAGCCTCTGCACCCCCTGCTCGGATACCGTGCGTTCAGCACCTTTGCATTGGATGCGCAAAGAAAGAAAAAAAAGGAAATTAAAGGTGATTCCCTTCTTACCTTGAAGTTAGGTTTTCTGTGTGTTTTTCTGCGTTTGAAAAACAGAAACACGCCTATTCCACAGCTCGCCGATCGGAGAGCGCAGAGGAGGATGGAGAAGCAGCAGCAGGGCTCATCCTCACACAACGCTCGCTCCCCCAGTGAAATATTACCGGCAACCGATTGGTCCACGGGTTCCTCAGCGGAGCCCCTCTCTTCTTCTCGAGGAGGGGCCAAAACCAGCGCATCGCAAATTAATCTGTTCCTGTAGACTCTCAGCTTGAATCCATGTTGTTTTTTTTCCCCTCTCAGTTTTAGGCAGAAATATGTTTGCAAATGTTGTAATGTGAAAATCACCATGAATCCATATTTACAGCTGATCCTTTTTTTCCCCAATAACAATGTCGGTTTGAAAATATTCAATCAAAAGAAATCTGGGTTGTGTGAGCAGAGGAAAGGCACTCAAAGAAATCATCTGTGGAAAGTTTCTGCAGGAGGCTTCAGAGATAAGGACTTAGTGTTGGGGCTATGCCTGAGGGCATCAGTTCCCAGAGGAACACAGGGACCCAGGTAACACCAAGGAAGAGACATGAATGACAGGATGAGAATGATTCAGTTAAGAAATATATATATAAGGGGAAATCAGATGTCGATGTAACACATGTATTGGGGTTAGTTAATTAGTTTTTTAAATGTTAATAGCTGAAGGCAGGAAAGAGTTCATGTAGCAGTCTGTCCTGCAGCAGATCTGGAAAAGCTTCTGACTGATGACACTCCATTTTGTTCAACGAGCACTTCAATCTGAAAACCTCACAACGAGAAAAGACAATTAGGAGAAATCTATTGATACAATTACTTTGTCTTTGGAGCTCAGACCTCGACAGGAAACATAGAGCTTAATTTGATAGATATGCATGAACAGGAGCAAAGAATAGGGCTGCCACCCCCCAGGCCTGAAACTGGTAGGAGAGGAGATAGATGAAGTTGGTCCGACTGTAGACTGCTGATTAGCGAGACGCAATACAGAAGGGGAATATGTGGGTGAAGATTCTCAGTCATCCAGGTCATAGTCTTTCCAAAAAAAGTTAAAACAAACCACTGGACTTTGTTTCCAAGTTTGAAGACGTTTCACTTCCCATCCAGGAAGCTTTTTCAATACAAAATTCAAATGAATTGAAAAAGCTTCCTGGATGGGAAGCGAAACGTCTTCAAACTTGGAAATGAAGTCCAGTGGTTTGTTTTAACTTTTTTTTTGAAAGAAGGGGAAGAGAGATAAGGGAGGTAAAGAAAATGGAGGGAGTGATAAAAGGGGGTAAGCTGAGGAAGAATATGAGTTGAATGACGGAAAAAGGAAGGATAAGGAAAGAAGGATATCGTGTTTAGTATAAAGAAGGTAAAGAAGAGAGATGGAAGGAAAAAAGCATTAAGGAAAAGATGAGGGCCTAAGGTTTTAAAACAGCCCAAACTGTGGTAACACCTCCAAGTTTTACTGGCTGTGCAATTGTTTGTTTGTTATTTGTTTTTTTTCTGCCATTGTATTTTGCCTTTTTAATTTCCAAAATTTGATGCATCATTTCAAAGCTTCTTTTAACTCATTATCAACAGTTCAGCAGCAGCTCATTGTACTTCATTGAACACAAGCATAATAATCATGGCTTCAAATTATCACAAAGGTTTGGTCACCCTTTGCCATACACATTTAAGACAACAATGAAATAAGCAAAATGAGAGTTTCGTTCCAAACAGTGATTCACTGGATAAAAATTATAAACTAAATACATAATTGTAGAGCACATCTTGTGCTTTGTGTCTTCTAGTGAAAAAAAGACATGCAGTAGTTTAAGGAAGCAAACTAATTACATTTAGAATCTGTCATGTCAAAACAGATTGTTGGCAGAGGAAGAAGAAAATGTGTGAATAATCACTCAATTGCAATAAATTCTGGGTACATTAGCTAAGTGTTCATCCATTTTTATATTCTTATTTGTTTTGTGGTCCATAATTAAGAGGCTGCCTCATTTCCATGGGCACCAGTGCATGCCTTTAGTGCTAATTTCTCATCACGCTTGAGAAATGGCTTTATAGGAAAAGAGGTTTCATAGAGAGTTGATGCTGCAGAACTCTGATTCATTTACTTCTGCCATGAAGGTGCTTTGCTTTTACCTTTAATCATATACTCCTGATCCACACAGAACCAAAGCGCAAAATATAAATTTTCCCAATTGCAAAATGAAGTTCTTCTCTTCCAAAACTGATAAATATTCATGACAAATAAGTACTTTAATGTTTAGGATTTTCTGAAGTCTAGCAGAAAGCCCAATTTTTGTGAAAATATTATAAATTATTCCACTCCATGGCTTGCTGTTATTTTCCCCCACTGGCAATCAGGCAGCACTCTACCCACTCTTTAATTTACAGCTGTGGCGCTTCCAACAACAGCTCAGCATCTTGCGGCTGTTAGGGAAACTTTGTTGTCACACTCAGTGATGCGTTCATGGATTATAGATCTCATCTATGTTTGTGATGATTAACTGCTTGTTGAAAATAGTCCCATTGATTTTTCTAAACAACATTCTCAGGACGGGAACTATTCTTTGGGGGGCTGTATGTGTGTATGTGTTTGCAGGAGGCGTGAGTATTTTCAGCACCACGGTCAGCGAAACTGCTAGAAGCATGCTGTGTAAAATTGTGCGTTTGTAGATGAGTGTACCTATTGTAAATTTTTTCATAACTACTGACCTCGTAAAGGAGAAGATGTGCTGACTGTCCAACCGCTGGCTCATTCGTCCTTCCATCTTTCTTCTCTTTATCCAAAATTTGGTCCACTGGCTAACAGGTCCAGAAGGGAATCCTAGACATCCTTCTCCCTAGAAACATCCTCATTCTACGTAACTCGCTTTATTGTCCCACAATGGGGAAATTCTCTCTCTGCATTTGACCCAATCCCCTTGGGGAGCAGTGGGCTGCCATTGTGTTGTGCCTGGGGAGCAGTTTGGGGTTAAGTGTTTTGCTTAGGAACACAGAGTAGAGGCTGGCAAGGAAATCACTGAAGGAAAATGGAGGCATCCATATCAAATACCAAAACCACCTAAACCAGGTGTGGGCAATTTCACTTCCTGAGGGTGAGTATCTTGCAAATTTGAGATGTTCCCTTGGTGAAGCACACCTGAATCAGGTAATTAGATGATTAAGAGGACCCAGGAGAAAATTACTGCATACTGAGGAGCTATTTTAGCCTTTTGATTTAAGACTGTTGGACAAATGAAACATCTAAAAGTTGCAAGATAGTGGCCCTCAGGAACTCTAACCTCTAACCTAATCCTACCTCCAGAGGAAGCTTATACAAAGAGGAGTGTTACAGTAAAAAGTAAGTAAATAAATAACCCTTTTTATCTCAAATTCCCCAAAACTGTGTCATTGTACTTGCCATTGATTACCTCTTAGTCAATGTTTTATATTAAGCAGCTAATTTGGGCAGCTAAAGTGATATTTTTCTATTGTATTGTCTAACCCTGCTTTAAACAACTCTACAACATTATCTTATATGTCTGGTTTGAAGAGCTTTAGAAAGGCACATAAACAGGTCTCTCATGTAAATGGCAGGTCATTCATCAAGACCGGTTAAATCTAAGCAGAGTGCCACCTGCTACTCAGCCTGCCCCAAAAATCTACAGTACCTAGTTCTTCATTAGGGCTTTGACGATGGACGCTTCAAAGGTGAAGCTTTGGAGCAGTTATTTGTAGCACCCAAACCTGACTAGTGGAAAGGAAGGGAAGTTTATGATTAAAAAAATGATACATTCACAACCTGAAAGGTCAGACATGTATTTGAACTGCCGGAAGTCAGAAGTCACTGATCTGTAAATCGTTTTTTTTGTGTGTGTTTTATCTTTGATATCTTTTTGTTTAAGAGAAAGCATAGAAAGCCCTACTCTAAATCACACCTAATTCTTTTTTTTATGTGAAGATCTTTTTCCTCTTCCACATTCTCTAGTCTACATTTACACAAGTAGGTTTTATGCACCACAACCTCTCTAACTTTTACAACAGTCTTGGTTCTCTTACCTTTAGCCTTTGGTCTCTGGACAGACAGAAGCAGAAATATGAAGGCCTGAGAAAACTTTTGTGATATATGATACAGATGTGTCCATCAAGCAGAATTAGTTGAGAATTGAAAACTAAGGGTGGAGGAAGAAATTCCCTATATACAACATTGACAAATAACTTCAAATAAGGCAAAACTATTAGACCATTTCTAATGACAGATTGTTAAAAAACATCCAACTCTAACTTTTACCCCAGAATGGGAAAAAGAAACAACTTGCTCAATATGTACAGCACATTGTTAGAACAACATCAGAAAGACTAAGGTAATTTATTTGTAAGGCACATTTAATATTTGACCAAGCAAAAAAAAAAAACAAAAAACAAATCAAAACAACAAAAACAAATTTTAAAATTGGTACCTCTGAACAGGACTATTCTTTGCTCTAGCACAGTTTAAAACAGTCCTTCCATTGAATAGAGGTGTTAGCAAAGAATAACTCTGTGATGGGCCTTCAGTTCACCGGATCAGCATCAGAGTATCACTTTAATAGCTTTATTTACTGTTTATTTACTTGCAGCCATTTAAACATTATTTAAAGAATGCAACAGTGTCAGACACACCTACTGTACTTTAACACAGCCCTAAATGCAAAAGAAATGTGGGCCAAAAAATAAACAAAACAAATCATTTACTTCAAACACTGCTGTCAGATTGTAGAAAAACCTTTGCTCTGTGATACTGACTCATCTGTTAAAAGCTGTGAAGTGTACAGGAAATCAATGTGGAAAGAGTAATATTTTCATCTAAAGCAAAAAAAAAAATTGTAAATACTGGTCAAAATGTGGGCTGACATGGAAACAGACAGACACCAAGGATGGATAGATGGATGGATCTATCCATTATAATTCTGATCATAAACACGGGTTAAATGCTGTATTTGTTGTGGACGAAAATTTTGTTAAAAGGAAAAAAATAAAAGCTGAGGGAGATGGGACTCCTAATATAAAGCTGGCATACTGATTTCTTTTTCCTAATAATTTGTGTGATGCACACAGACAGAATGAGCTTGTTAAATTCACTCAACTACAGCAAAAGTAAAAAAAATAAATAAAATGAAGCTAAATTCCAGAAATAGAGAATACCCACTAAAATCATAACAATAGTAAAAGACTCAATGTAGCAAATGTCTAATTTTCAAAAGTACAAAACAGTGTTGGTTTTCCACATGTTCAATCAATTGAAGACTGTTGTGATTAATACTGTATGTTGCATCTTGGTATTACTATAAACCTGCATAATACTGTACAACCTCAGCAGAACAGATCGTTGCTTTGTCATGGCAGACCTATCTGTGGACCAACTGTTGTAAAAACAAAATAAATTGATTACCTTCTAAAAAAAAAAAAAGCCTCAAATCTGAACCCAGCCCTACATGAGGAATTCAATCTGGGCTTTAGTTGCCTGAGGGGCTTTGATGTTGGGGAAGTTTTTGATCATCTTCTTTTTCCTTCAAAGCTGTCATTAGCTGCCTATGTGGACAATTCACCAAGGTGGCTGTAATGATCGATAGTGTCTGTCAGTGAGTGGCTTCAGGGCTTTATACTTCTAGGAGACAATAGATGAAAAGCCCATATGAGGTCTCAAAATCTCTACATTAAATGTAGGGTCTAATTCATAAACACCATATTTAGGTCTTATGTTTTAGTTTCTTTATATAATCAGATTAAACAGGGTTAAGTATAAGTTTTCACAATTTGTATTTAATTGTTTTTTTTTAAATACAGCTCAGTCCGCAGTTACTACCGCTCCTTGTACATATGCCCACAAAACCTTAAAAAAATGTTGCTATAGGAGACACTTGGTTTTCCAGTTGGTGAACCCAAGCCACAGGACTGAAAAGAATATTTGACATGTATGCATTTTTTTACCCTGACGTTTCCATTTTACCTTTATGAAGCGTTTTTCTATTGCTAAATTGAAGAACTGTTGGGAGCTGGAGAAGTTCCACCTTTCTCCAGCAGAGTCCGCCGTGGATCCTTCTGAGGGAGC
>NW_015151579.1:155732-157844 GCF_000732505.1 Cyprinodon variegatus | reverse complement strand
CTCTCCAGATCCAACAGTGACTCTCCCAAAGCTAACCTCAAGAACCCTCAAGGTACAATCAGTTATCATCTAGAAATCAAGCTCCTGCTTGCAACGCTAACTGAACTGGAGCTCACGCAGACTCCGGTGAACCAGTGTCCGGGCCCGAGCCAGAACCAGTACTTTCAGTGTGCTTGTATCAAAATAAACTTGTTGAACTTTCATTCCTGTGTCCGTCAGTGGTGTTCTGCATACTTGGGTCGCTATTAGTGAACCCATCATGACAAGAACATAATCAGCGAAAGCTTGAAAAAGCATTTTCCAAATTTCAACAGTTCATTTGATTTGACTTTCAAACTACTTAGAGTGTCAACGTCGGTGGATATAGTTGTGGACCCCAATGAAGACCTGAAGAGATAAGGAGTGATCAAGGGAAACACTAAATAAGAGAGGGGACTGGAGACAACTGAATCCATGGAAAACATAACCTAAAGATGAGAGAAGGATTAACTATAACTAAAACTAGACCAAGAATAGATAATAATAACAAAAATGCTGAAAAAAGACATGCGAAAGAAGAGTTAGGCTAAGAATTCAAAAAGGATATAAATCGTGACAAGACAGAATAACATAAAATAAAGCATAACTAAGAACCCAAAATGAAATAAACAGGACCAAAAACTGCAGAATATAAGATCATAACATACATATGTCCTGATACAAATGCTGCTGGAACACATGATTACACTCTGATCACCACCTGACTGATCACTGCCCTTTAAGACAAGATACAGCCGGCCAAATTGATGGTGCATCCCCTTTAAGGCAAACACGAGCGGACCCTGTGATTGTGCTGCATCCGTCTCTTCCAGAAAGATCCAGCTGGCTCAAATGACAATGATGCAATTAAAACCAAACCTCCAGATTCCAGGCCTGAAGACAAACAAGCTGCTGGAGAAGTGTGATGTAGGCAGGCCAGCCTCCAAAGTCATTGCGTTTTAAAACCAACGCAGGACCTGAAATCCCTCTTTCCCCTGTGGATGGCAGCCTGAAAGGGGAGATGCTCCCTTCACACAAAGTCCTTTGAAGTCGGTTCGCAGGGGAACTGAGCTTTCTTCTCCTGCCATGCAGAACTTCTGACTGCAGTGTACCATCATGATTCCTGCCTACGTTGAAGCAGATGAGAAAATGACTTTATGCATTTGGTTGACCAAACTATCCTGCAACAGCCCCAAACTCGGAATCACCCTGCTGTCAGGAGCCAGCGTTGCAATGCATCATTTAAGGCTCATACCATCAGTGGCTCATACCATGAGTGGGGACGCTCCTGACTCCGCCGTAAGTTATCAAGTTGATGAAAGCCTGACAAATTCCCTTGTTGTTTGCATTAGACCGATTCAAATCTCCCTGAGTGCTGACCCCGCTTTGAAAATGGACTGGTTTAGGACTGGATCTGATCTAAACCATACGCTGCCTTCCCCTTCTCCTATCCAGAGTCAACACACAGTAAAACCTCCTTCCATTTACTCCCATCAGATGCTCAATATGGTGCTTAGTTTGGGCAAGCATAGTTAGTTAGGTTTTGTATACGTTTTATTGAGACTCTGACTCTTGGTTTTTAAACCTGATGTTTATATTATTTCTAAAGGACTACTTGTTTCATAAAGTGTGTGTGAATGAAGGTTTGACTGGCTGTGTGGGTTATTTCCTTTAGTTTGTCTTCTCTTGATCATTTGTCCTGAAGTTAATGTGTCAGAAGTGAACTGATTGCATTGTGAGCCATTTTGATGTCTGGTTGTGGTTATGTGGTGTAAGGACGGCCATTTTATAAGTTTTACAACCTATTATGTGTCCCTGTATTATTAGCCCACCACTTCCTTTTGATCATATTTTAGGAGCCGCCATTTTAAGAGTTTTATGACCCATTGTTTTTCTCCAGCACAGAAAACTCCACCTCCTTTGACCATATGGCCTGGCAGTCTACGAACCCTCACTCATAGACTGCAAGAGATAGGCACCGGCCCCGCCGTGACCCTGCCAAGGACTAAGCAGGAGAAGATGGATGGATGGATGGATGGATGGATGGATGGATGGATGGATGGATGGATGGATGGATGGATGGATGGATGGATG
>NW_015151579.1:140827-155722 GCF_000732505.1 Cyprinodon variegatus | reverse complement strand
GATGGATGGATGGATGGATGGATGGATGGATGGATGGATGGACTGAAGGTGTGATGCAGTATCTCTTAGACTGATTAGCTTATTGATGGGAAAGGATGCTGAGGAACTTTCACTTGGCTAGAGGGTTACAGATAATCCAAATACCGTGGCTATAAATCCTTGGGCTTTCTGTTGAAAAGGGCCGATGTGGACTTACCTGTCAGCATTGTACTGTTTGCTTGCTTGTATTAAGTGGTTGTGTTTGGTAAAATGACCAAAAGGCCCTGCAACAATAAGTCAGAGAGGAGAGAGCATCACAGAAACTAAATTCTGGTTGATTTAGGCTATGAATACTGACAGCATCATGAACAACGCAGCAAATAATTGCTCACCTCATGTACATCTTTCTTTTCTATATACGGTAATTAAAGTGTATTTATTGTCTAAAGTTTGCATTCATTTGTATATGCTTCTGCAACTTTCACCAGTTCTTCTAGAATGCTTTAAACTGAAGCATTTTACAGTCTATAAATTATATTTATGTTTCTTTGCAATATATAACTCATAAATGTTTCAGTTTCTTACTATTATGCAATATTTTTCACATCAATTATTTACCCAACTTAAAATAATGTTAAAAGAGGCGCACATTCTCTTATCAGGTCCTGAAACCAATTAATTTCTTCCTATGGGGAGAAAGTTTATTATCTCTATATTGATAAAAGTATGAATATCAAAGAAGGTTTTTCTCATTTATTCCACTCTTTAGTGACCCTCAGTCTTACTAAAAGCCCTCTACAATACTAAAAAAAACTTTTATACTTTAGGCGCAATAATCATATAATTAAGGCCCAAGGTGGTTTGCGAATAACCTTTCTTACTGAGGTGAAATCGTAAATTAAATTCTAGAATTAAAGAAAATGTTATATTTTTCTTAAAATTACATCACAAAGAGCCACATTTTGTCTAAGGCTTCTTTGTGAATGTTGACTCGGAACTTTAAAGGGCGCTGGCAGGTGTGACTCTGATAATTTAATTACTTTTGCTATTCAATGTCAGATTTGTTTCCCTGTTGAATAATCAAAATATTGTGCATCCAAATGCAGTAAAAATATATTTAAAAGGCTTTTAACAAGTAGGGGGGCTGCCGTCAACCTCCTTCCTTCAATGAGTTGAATGTAGAAGCCATGTTTGCTCTGTCAAAATTAATCACCCCTCTCATCACTGGACCGTTCTTAAGCAAATAGCCTCCTAAAAAACCCTCATCTTTGCCTGTGCCATGCATATTTCAGAAAAAAAATACATATATGCAAAGCTGTGAAGCCCAGGTTGGACTCCTGTAGCTTTGACATCTTTACTAACCAAGCAGCAGAGATAGAAATGCACGACTTTCTAAGCTGGAGATTTACTGTTAATGTGACAGACCGATAGAGTGAGAGACGTGCTGAGGCTGCCCCCCTGCAAACACACACCCACACCAGAGAGAAACACTCATTTAATGTCATCTTGTGAGTAGCAGCTGTGTTTGTGTTTGACATTTTTGTGGCACCGTAAACCTGTGTGATACGACTCATAACAATAATTGTTTCCTGGAAGTGCTGCTTCACTAAGGGATGGACAGAAATGGGTGCTTGTATTCAAAACTGGTAGCCTGATAAACCAGACTAAATGTGAGAGTAAATGTGTAATTTAGTCTGGCACCGATGAATGAGACATTGGAAAATTGTTGATGAGAACAACCCGTTGTTTTTCAAACCATGTCTGTGCCTATTGGACAACTCTCTGACCAATGAGTGCAACTGACTGTGACGTAGTAAAACGGAAAATATCTCCTACTTAAAAAGGAATGAGCGTAGAGCCTCTTCCTGCTCACATTTCAACGAAAACCCCAAGTCTAATCCTTCCAAAACTGATTCCAAGTCTGAGTGAAACATGAACTGTTTAATAGTTGTTGTCATCTTCTTTGTTGTGCTTTCTCTAGCGTTGCACAGCTTTGTCGCCACGCCCTCAAAACCCCGCCTGTTTTGCATCCAGAAATTCAGAACACATCTCTGCGTTGTGATTTGTCTGCCAGTTTTAGGGCCTGGGGCATTGATCGAGGCTAGACCAAACTTGCAGGCAAAAATGATTTTTGGCCACTGGCGGTTGGGGCTAGTTTACTAGGCTACAAAACTGGTACAAATACATTGATATAGTATTAACCAGAGTATTAACTTTATTTAAGCGTGAATCAACCATTATTTCCAGTGGTAGCTTTTCATAAGGTACGTAAAAACTATTCAAGATCCATTTTGTTTCTTAAGACTGCATCACATTGGAACATATGTCAAATGTTTACCCTATGTTTCAGCTTTTATCACATTGTAATCCTCACACTTAGGAACTGTGGCGCTTGGATGGACAGATGAGCAGACAAGTAGGCTGAGAAGGAATGGTGAGTTGTCAGTTTAATATCTAAAGAAAAATGCTTACAAAGCATAAAATGGTTTTAATGGAGTAGTACGGTAGAAAGGTGTTCTGGAGCATGGAAGCAGTTTTCACCCATGAAGGGTATCGAGTAAAGAAATCTGGCAGGTATTTAAGTAGTAGTGGACTTTAGGAAAGAAAAGACTGACCATAGTGATCTGCCTGGGATGATTAGTGGCAGTAAAACACAAGAAAGGCAACAGCTGAACATGACTTAACTGATCACTCAGAAACTGAAAAAAAACAAAATCATAACTGAAATAAAGCAAAACTGGGTAAAAGATCTAACATTGACAGAGTAAAACTAAACAAGCATACAATGGAGAAAAATGAAGTCAATCAATAATCCAAAATAATATGAAGGAAAGAAGAAGAAAATGACTAACTAAAATCATGGCAAATACTTCCTGACACTTGTATATGGCAATAAGATTTTAGCATTGTGGGGAATAAAATATAACCTGACTCCGCCAGATGGATTTGCTCCGCATATCTATCTGGAAACCTTCCGTAGAAGTAATTTTGGGAAGGGGCGAAAATACTGGTTAGCTGATTGGCCTATCTTGGTGATAAACGGGCCAACTAAACCAATCAGATCAACGAAGCATATGACGTAACAGAGCGACGACGAAGAGGAGCCAATTGATGGATCAAACTCTTGCTGAAATCAGTCGGGAGAAGAGCAAAAACATCTTTTCCTCTGAGAAAAGCCTCGTAAGCAATGTTTTGCTTTTCTTTCAGTGAAGAAATACAGTGTAATTCCGATAAAACTTGCTTGATAGCCACACTAACGCTAGTTTCATCGGCTGAAGCCGCCATGTTCTTTAGACTGAACTGTCGCACTTCTCGTTGCATCACACCTCAACCCGCCTCAAAGCCAACGCTGATTGTACGTTCGTTTGGTGAACGGCTCCAAATTTTCTTCAACGGAGAGTCTCCAGACTGATTAGCGAGTGAAATCTTGAAAGCTTGTGAGATCAGGATGGTTTCACGAGGCTAAATAAAATATGCAGCAAAGAAACTTCATCCCTCTCTTACCGCTTGTCTGTCAGGGTCACAGGGGGCTGCCAATGTATAGTCTTTAGGCAAGGCAGAGTACGCCGTGGACACGTCATCAGTTCATCAGATGGCAACACAGACATACAACTGTTTACACAACATTAAGGCAATAAAAAGTCACCAATCAAGCCAACAGTTATGTTTTTTGGACTTTTTAGAGGAAGCTGGAGTGCCTGGAGAGATCACTCAAATGCAGTCGGAGAACTTTCAAACGTTATGCAGAAAGACTCTAGGCTTGGATTCAAACATAGTAAGTTCTTGCTGAAAGGGTACAACGCTACAAACTGTGCTGCCTGCTAACAAACTACCAGTAAAATTTAAAAAGCTGTCAAAATGTGAAAGAAAATAGAACAGATTAAAAAAACACCACAAATGAAATGTCTGCTTTGGGATGTTTCTGCATTATCAAGCTCTAGCACTAAAAGTTTCTAAAATGAGGACATTTGAATGTTACATCAAAACAGTTTAACATGATCACAATCTCATACACATTGCTATTAGAAATACAGCAAAAAAAAAACTGCCTGATACTGCCACTACTGTTACTAGAGCTAAATATATTGATTAGAATGGTTATTCCACATAAAAATAATTTTTAAGATTAATTTTTGTGTATTCTTATTTATTGATTTATCTATAGTCTTTTGTTTCTTAGAACTCCTAAGCTTAGACATTTGGGAAACTGCTAAAGAGAGTTTCTTAATTGCTGTGGTCAACAGCAAGAAATATTTTGTTTTGTAAAATCCCTTTTGACATATTTCCTTCAAATACTGACAACTATCTGACCATATGATGTCATAGGAACAATGGTGTTGTTTTTTTTGTAGTCTTCTTCTGACTGACAGATTTTTACAATGATAATTTTCCAAACATGTATAATCTTTCTATGAACTATGACCTTCACACAGAACCACTGAAGACCGTGTAGTAGGTATGCCAGGCCTATTGGTGGCGATGCGACACTGTTACAGAAATGCACAAGAAAGAGTCGATGAAAAGCTCCAGCATTTGGAGACAACTTATACGAGGTAACCATGGCAACATGGTCCCAAAGAGGCGAAAGTGGGTTACAGGGAGCTGTGGAACCATGATGTTATAGTTTAAAAACAGGCGCTTCGCATGACAATGAACCAGCTTTTTAAAAGATTTAGATTATCTTTATTTTTGGTCTCATAAAACACTTGATCCATTTAGATAAATACCTAAAGGACCAAATACCTTTGCACATATACTCCTAAGCTCATCAATATGTGGAAGAAGTCTTAGTTTCAGGTTATAGAGAGTCACTGTAATTCGTATACAGGTGTGACCTCAAGGGGACTGGGTGCTGAAAATTATAGAAAAGGTGTTTCAGAGTATCATGAGTTTTCACTCATATATTACCAAGAGCGTGCACATTTTTATTGATGTGGAAGCTGTGGAATTATTTATCAGGGTCTCATGTTTCCTAGTTACAGAACTTGAATTTCTGACATTCTTACAACATTATTTAAAAAAACACCCACACGCAAAAAAACAAAACAAAAAAAAAACATGGTGCTCTAGAATGCAAGTTTGTTGGTTGTGTGTTTCTGGCTTACAAACTATTGCACAGGTTTCCTTTTCCTTTTAAAATGTGTAGCCAAGAATTCACCAGGTTTAGCTCAAGAATAAAAAAGTGAGAGCCAATAGTCCAAAAAAGTGTGTGTGTGGTTTTTTTTTAAGGAAGGTTGAAAAATCTACCCTAAGAATATGTGATCTGCTAATCTGTTGTAATAAAGGGCTGCTAACTTTGGCTTACAGTATGACTCATCATATTGCATGTCAATTCAATTGTTAAAAAGTTAAAGAAACTGGTCCGGTCTCTTCAGTCTCTTTAGTCCCTCTGGCAGATGTTGAGATATTTCTTTAGGCAAGTTCAAATTTTATGTGCAGAAAGCACAAACTCTGTATAAGCCATGAATTTAATTATTAAATACTATGACGACCAACTAAATCATCTTTAGGAAGTTTAAGTGTTGGCAAGCTGATGGTGTAGCTAAAAATATGTTTTCCTTTTAAATGTACAGAGCTGTAACAAGTCAGAACGAAAAATAGAGTTCATAAAAGGTGCAGCTTCTTTTCCTCCAAGCACTTCATCATTTAGTAAAGCAAAAGTGATTCAATACTCTTGCTATTATTTATTCATGTAGAAAAAAATCCCCAGAAACATAAACATGATTTGTAGGATCCCCAGTATTCTCCTTCCTCTGTCAGGTGAATGGATTTAGCCATTTGTTAGCTACAGCTTAACCTGTGAGGACTCATCTGTCTCAAGATATATTGTGTTCCTTGAGTTTTCATCCAACAGAAACCTACAGAAAACCCTTTGAAGCTCTAAACACTCATGTTAAAACAGCTGATTCTTCTTTAATGCAAATTACTCTTATTAACAACAAATTGAGCTGTATTTTGTTGGAGTATTTCCTGGGATTCCTTTTTAAAATCCAAGTTTAAATCAAAAGTAGCACAATGGCTTACAGTATGCATGGAACTATTGTTATCCTCATGACATCACACTCCAGTGGAAATTGTAAATGAAAATATCTCCGGGCGAGAGGAGCTAATGGAAATTGTAGCTGGCAATTCGAAGGGGGGGGGTTTATGCAGCCCCCATCTCTCCCTGATTTGCCAGAACACAGGGAGACGTAACATACCTCCTGAATAGAAGCAGTTCCATTACTCTCTGTCAGCTGTCCCCACTTCCCTCTGAGACATTCATCTATAGATGTAATGACCAAAGAAAAGAGCAAGACGCTGATCTGTCAGGATGATTCACTGTCAATTCACCAGCTTTTTGATAAAGGTCTGCTTGGTGTAGCAGTCAGGGATATTTTGCAACCCTTCTTTCTTTAAATCTGCATATTGAAAGATGATTATGAGTAATTTTTGGGACCTGACTTCTCTCTAGGAAAAGCAATATGACTTTTGCATGTTGGACTGATGAAGACTGTCCTAACATGTGGAGCATAACAAGAGGAACAGTCTTTGAACCCATTTTATCTTGCAGTATCTTTGTTTGAATTGGAGTCAGGTTTACAATGTTTCACAGCTCCAATTTCATATTGACATCAGAGGGCCAATGGGGTTACATGCTGATAGCAGCGTGCAGAAGAGCGTTTGCAGAAAATGATTTAAACCTGAAAATCTAGGCTACCAGCAGTATTTCATCCCCATCTTCTCAAGAATGTTAAATGTTAAAAACAGATTTTTTCTAATAGCATTCCAAGTGTGAGTTATATTTGGGCATGTAAATGAAAATTTTCAGGGAGGGGAAAGAAGATATAGGGCTTTAACAACATATTCAGCATGTTCAGTTCAGTTGTGAAGACACATAAGTAAACAAAGCCTGTTCGGTGCCAGGGCTCCTCCTGAAAATAAAAAATGGATCCTAATAAACACAAATGGAGGAGAAGCTTGTGTGCTGTCCAAACAGAGGAGTTGATCATATTACCGCTCTGTAGAGCTGCAAGCACCTTCAAGACAATTACACACACAGCTTTGCAGCTATTCTTGTCATGATATGTGCTTATAAGATATGCAGACCTAAACCCTACTAATTGGGATAATAATTATAGGATACTTATTTACAGTTGTCCATTTTACCTAATTTTAGAGGTTTTGGTCAAAATAAAACCCAGAATGAGTCACAAGTCCAGAAAAACACAACCAGATTCTTACAAACATGTTCTTCTCACATTATTGACTGAAACTGTTTGTATTCTTTTCTTAAATACAATGTCAAGTGTCTTGTTTTAAACCGAATGTATCAATATTCTTTTATAATTTTTCCATACATACAGGAGTATGCAAAAAAAGATATATGACAAATGGAACTATTTGATTATGATTATGTTATTTCTGGAGCAAAAAAACTCACAAATTACTGCATAGCAGAGCTCAAAGAGGACAAAGTATCCCAAATCAACCCTGCAGCCTGAAGTAGAGTTTGTAAAACTGAGATTAATGCCAAATCGAGTTGTTGTTTAAGCAGAAGGATCTCCGGAGAAATGTCTGAGTGAAGAAGCATGGAGACTCTGCAGGGTGGTACACTAGAAAGGGATTTACAAGTGCTGCATAGTGAGCCCAATCTACCTGTAATTCACTACAATAAAGATGACAAAAACTGTAAAATAAAACTTTTAGCAGCAATCAAACTGACACATTTAGGTTGATGCTCAAGTTCTAACCAGGATTTGGATTCTGCAGCATCCATGTGCCGGTCTCACCATTATTCCCAATAACTATGACACTGGAACACAACAGAGAGCCCATTAAGTCTCACTTATCCTCACATAATCATTCCATGTTTTACTAAGGAGGGTTAACTGCACTAGAGTAGTATAGCGTTCAAAATATTATCAGTAGTATCCTGTTTGTTCCTCACATATCCTAAGAACATTGCGTCATGCAAAACTAATGTGTCTCTTCAAACTAATGCCACTCTTACGATGGGTGGAGTGGAATTCAGAATACTCAGAAGAGAGCTGCAGTCAAATGTTCTTTCATTTAACTCTCATTTCAAAGTAAGGATGATTATTTTGCAAAAGCACTTCAGTTTTAGCCATCAAAACATAGCATGTGTCTACAAAAATGTATGTTTTTTTCCCCCTAATAAATAGATTTATTATCTTTATTTGAATGTTTATGTTACTTTGGGAGAAATGGAAAAGATTTCTGCTGAGTGGTCTTTCAGCCCATGTAAGAGCAGGACTTGTTTTACTGTGGAAAATGACTCTTACCAGCTTCATCCAGCAACCTTGCACACATTTCACCTTCAAACAAGTGCAACCGCATACAAAGAACCTCTCTCCTGCCTGAGAATGTTGGTGAAGATCCTCATAGTCTTTAAACTAATTGTTCAAATAAATAACTGTGGCCTCTTTAGGTATTTGGAAATTGTACCAGAACATAAACCAGACTCGTAAAATCCCACTAGTCTCTGACAAGGTTGTTTTTTTCTATAGAACAAATCTACAGGTGTGCCTCCATTTCCCTCAGATGTAATTCAGCCGTCCATAAAGTTATTATCTTGACTTTTTCAAATTAGTTCAAATCATAGTAGACCTAACCTTGTTTTATATAAAAACATTTAACCTAATAAAAAATATTTCACAATTAAAAATTATCTCCTTCTGGCATTTAATACATAGAAATTATTTTGATACTTCTTAATGACTTAATTGTGAAGTCTTGCTTAATGTCAGTGAGAAAAATAATGTTCTTTATCTTTTTACAGTGTTGAAATGTGCTGAAAAGTGTTTTCCATCCAAAACAAACAAAAGTTTGAACAGAGTGAATTAGGTTTGTATGTAACAAGCAGATACTGTACGAATATGGTATCAGATTGTTTTTCCTGGTAGCAAGTTTCTCTCCTCCTAAATGATGCAGTGGACTGCTTCTCATTATTTAAACAGCCATTTAATGTTAAATGATTCAGCAGGGTCAGGCTGTGATAGAGTGATTCCGGAAGCATTAGACAATTTTATCCAATGTTCTGAGTCACCACAAAATCTAACTTTAAACTCTTTGGGAATATTTGGCATGAAAGCGAGGAAATTACGTAGCAGTTTGAGCATAAACGGGGTTTAGGGAAATATGCTGCTCATAAAGGAGATTAATGTTTAGTCATCAAAGGTAAAGGAGGCCCAAAGTGAGATGATTTTTTCTTAAATTATCTAACATTAACTGCTGGGGTTATTATGATCCCAATGCTGCCATTTAGCCACATCATGTCGGGACCTGCAGCACAGGCAAGGCCATGAGAAGATCCCAATCAGAAGCAAGTAGGACGACTGCATGCAGTGGCGCCTTAGACAATATTTTAGATGATTAAAGCAGAATGCTACATTTAATCATTTACAAGCATTAAAATATACTTAGAAACATCAGAGAGAAAAAAAGGAAACTGACAACAAATCCTTATTAAAGGTTATTCTAAAGGTTTTGCTTAAGATTGGCCATCTACTGCATTACTCATGCTCTTGGGGTCAGACGCATTAGTCAAATTTGACTATTATCTCTCAAACGATGCTCCTCTGCCTTCTTTTTTACTAAAACCAGCTGATCAGCCCTTGTGACGCCACCAAACCAAATTTTCACATTAGATTTACCTTTGTTAGAGCTACGAAAGCCAAATCAGCCTTTTTGTTTGCTTGTTTTTTGCTTTTTCATTGTTGTCAGGGAAAAGTTTCTGCAATAAAAAAAATATTTCAGGAACCAATTGTGTTTTTTTGGCAGTGTGTGTCAAATAAACAACACCAGTATATAACATCCTTTATTTATACTTGAAAAAAAGTGTACTTGTTCAATGTTATTAGTTTTATATGAAACAACAGTGACCTGCCAAATCATTCATACTCCTTTACGTTTCGTACGTTTTGTCAAATACGAATCATTGATAAATTTCCTCAAAATTTTGTGACGTTGAATGTGAAGTTGGTGTATAAAATGAATTTGTTAGGCTGTAAATGCCCACCCTTCTTATTTCTGCCGTCCCTAGTGTGTTGAGAAAAATGCTACCCCAGGTTTTTGACAACATTTAAAGGTTCCAGAGATGGGTGTAATGTGGTTGTGCAGTGGTTGGTGTGCATGATCCATATATGAAGGCTTTGGACCTTGATGGGGCCGACACAGGTTCGATTTCAGCTACTTGTCTCCCTCCTCTCTTATACCTTCTTTCCTGTCAGCCCACTTAACAATAAACAAGCAACTAGTGCCATAAACACCTCAAAATAAAGGTTCCAGATATGCCATTATTGCAGAGAATGTGGACTGTTTTAGAATGGAGCTGATTATAAGATTACAAAACATATAACTCTGTATATTAAATTAATACTTGTAAATAGTGGTAACTATTTTTTATCAATTTCAGATAAAGTTTTTCAAATGTATGGATGTGTTGTGAGTAATGAGCAAGCAAAATCAAATCATTGTAAACAGCACTTGAGATGTGATTTCTGCTACTGAATAACTTTACATACCTTTGTATCATCAAGTTATGCCATATTCGGCGATATGAAAATACTCTTTTTACCACATTCTACCTCTGTCATCTTGTGTTTTGACGTAGACAGACTTTATTGTCATTTTATAAACACAGAGTATGTACAAAAATACATTTTGTTCAGTACAGCTCTCATGACATTTCCATTTTTAAAGCGCAGCAGTGATCAAATGTAAACATCAGACTGGTATATGATTTACAGATTCCAACATTCAGCACTTTTTTTTTTTTTACTCCATTTTATACAACATTCAGCAATGTAATGGTGGTGGGGAAGTTCTGGAATCTGCTGGACCTGCATTGGATGCTGCAAAGCCTCTTTCTAGAGGGCAGCAGGGAGAACAGTCTATGATGGGGGTGTGATATAATGTCACAGGCTCAGGATACACAGCGCTGGGATGAAATGTCTTTAATGGAGGGAAGAGGAGCCCCAATGATCCTCTCTGCTCTCCTCATATTCTTCCAGTCTGAGACGCTGCAGCCTCCACAGCACACAGTGAGACAGCTGGTCAGAACGCTCTCTATGGTGCTTCTGTAGAAGGTGGTGAGGATGGGTTGTAATCCAACTATTAAAAAACTGTTAGCGTTCCCCTGCTAGGTAAAGAGTTCACGTGTGTATAAGAGTATTAGTTTGTTTCAGTATTGTGTGAAGACAGCTTTGTGAAGTCCGAGCAAGACTCAGAAAGGATGTTGAGAATTTAAAATCCGGGCAAGGTTATGATCAATTTGCAACACTTTAAACATCAAACACATCATCAAACACATCAGTCCATCGCCTGAAGATCTTAGTGCAAATTTAATAAGACATGCTCACCTGTCTACACAAACCAGCCGCCCAAAGAGAGCAATAATCAACAAAGAAGAACTCCATGGGAATTCCATAGTTCAAGGCAGAAAATACGATTAATAATGAACTCCCCTAATTTAGCTTTATGGAGCAGGGGCAAGAAGATAACGAGGGCTGAAAACCATGTAATGGATAAGTGATTTATCTGGGAAGGCCTGTTTTTTATGTCTGAAGACTTGCCCAAAAGATCACCCTTGAGCAGAACATATAATCAGAATTGAAATGGAATCATTTGGATAAAACTATAATTATGCATTAGAATAGCCATGTGGGTCTTATAGAATGTATAGCCATACATTCTATAAGACCCACAAGACAAACTAAGATAAAGTTTGAACTGTATGTGCAGAATGCTATTTGCAGAACGCCAACTCTAGACATAATTTTGGAATCATGTTGGTGGCGCCATCCTACTGGAGGGAATGCTTTTCTCTGCAGGTGCAAGGAATTGGGGAAACAGTTAAAGACATCAAAGGATGAAAGCAATCCAAAGATATCCTGGGGGGGAAAATCACACAAACAAACAAAAAAATAAAAACTGGGGTTAATATTAAAATAATGGTGATTAGACGTAAAACTAAAAAATAATGTTGAATCTATGGTGTGTTAGCAACCCCCGTTTCCACTTTGATGATGAATTTCTTTTTGACATTGAACAAAGGTTTTTTTATTAGGCTGACATGATTTCAACATTTAAACATTTCATGTCAGTCTTATGCTCTGATAGGCTGCAAAAATGTTGAGTCTAAGGCAGAGATTAGAATAGAATAGAAAATCCCATTATTGTCCCACAATGGGAAAATACTGGTGTTTACAGCAGCACAAAGATTATAGAAAAATAGTCAAACAAATATAATAGTGAAGGGGTTAAAAGATAATAAAATACTGTAATGTAAAGTGTTTTAACACTATAATAACTGTGCACCTGGAGGATATATAACCAATATACAGCTATGGACATTCTTACAGTAATAGATAAATGAAAATAGCAGCAACTTCAGAGATGTGCAAAATGACAGCAGCATATTATTTAACCTGCTAAGATAGAAATTGTGCAAAATCAGCATGAATGTAACAACTTATTGAGATTGTTGGGAACAGTAATGGTTATAAAGTCTTCCAGCTACTGGGAGGAAGGATCTGTGATAACGCTCCTTGGTGCATTTAGTGTGCAGCAGTCTGTTACTGAAGGAGCTCTCCAGTTCAGCACCAGCTTCATGCATGGGGCGTGAGGCATTGTCCAACAGAGATGTTCATTTAGTTAGGATCATTTTGTTTCTCACCTCCTGCACTGAGTCTAGAGGACTTCCAGTCACAGAGTTGGCCTTCCTGATCAGCTTATTCAGCTACAGATAAGCCAATGTTCACACAGACAGTTCAATAAAAGATGGCTGATGCCACAACAGTCATAGAAGGTCTTTAGGAGCGCCCCCTGAACCAAAAGGCTTCACCCTATCTTTAACCTAACAGGTAAAGCAAACATACAAACACACTCCACACTTTTAAGATTTATGTTTTCATACAGCTTTAAAAAAAAATTGATGTTTCCTCATCTTCAAAGTTAAAGACGGCTTTACTCTATTCCATCATATAAAGGAAAAGAAAAAAAAATTTGAAAAAAAAAAGAGTTAAAGGGATGTGAAAACTTTTGCGAGATACAATATATATATTTAGACAGGTATACAGGGGGAGAAATATACAAGGATGTAATCTGTACCATCTTCAACTATGTGCAGTGCTTCATTGAAGCCACGTGTTCAGTGGAAATAAGGTAAGTGGCGCCATTATGTGGTGCAATGCTAAATTACAGACTGAGAGATTATTTAGATAAAGAAAATGACACATTATTCCTCAATAATAAAGGCGTAAGAACATAAATGAGAATTAAAATCCTAAAAAGCACAAAGCTGACCGGGGAGGGTTTTTATTAGTATTATTTTTAACAGGTTTAAATTGGTTAAAATGGCCAAAATAATTGCTGAAATACCTTTGCCAGAACATATCTATTTTAAAAACAGGAGCAATTTTTCTTTTTTAATTTGAAAACGAATTTCTTTTTATAGCCTTGATTCGTCTATTTGTTGCCCAGTCTCATCCAGACTTTAAAGCTAAACAAAGCACAATAGGCGCAATTAATGGCAGCCTTGATTAAACAGGCTTCCAGGGCGCAGCGTCGGAGCGCAGTTACCCAGAACCGCTCTGGGTTCATGCATCACGTTTCCTGGACGGAGTTCCTGAGGGAGGAGAAGGGAAGAGAGGCAGGCATGGGAAAGTTCTCCCCACTTTTTCCGATCACAGCGGATCTTTATAAGTAAAGCAAACACGTTCAAACTGGGTGATACTGATACAGCTGAGGGAGATCTGTGTGGAGGAATCACCCGCTTTAAGTAAGAGAAAGGTAAGAAGGTTCACCTGGATAAGAAATTAAAAAATGAATGGAAATATGAGAATTTTATTATTTATGGACCTCAGGTTCTGAATTAGTTGGGGTTAATTTCTGGGGTTTTATTGAAAATAATCCTCCATGTCTTTAATAACAAAGTTTGTTAAGTTTGGCAATTTTTATTTCGACAATCATGAGGAATTTCAAAGTTCTAATTGAACTTATTTTAAAGTAACGGTGTTAAGTGTTTATGCCTTATTTCAGTTTTTATCTCTTTTCTTTTTTTTTGTTCAACACGGTTCTTACACTAGAAAACCGATCTAGAAATAAGTACAAATTTATTAAATTAAGTGCATTTACCCCTAATTTGATTAGGTAAATCAGATAGTTTGCCAATGGAATAAGTATTTTTACTCTTGAAATAAGATAATTAGATAATATGCACTTGAAACGAGACAATCCAATTGTGTTTTCTATTTTAGTGTAAATTGTCTTGTTCCATTGGAAAGATGTATCTTTTACCTCATCAATCCAAGAACAAATGCACTTATTTTAAGAAACAATTACTTATCTAGATTTAACTTTTTTCCCAGTGTAGCTGTTATGTGACCTTTTGTAATAGTAAAAATGAGCAAGAATTTATTTTTCAGTAAAAATGTTGGCTGTTTGAGGCTAGTTAATTATAATAAAGTACAAACGTTTTTATAAAGTTGTGCTTTTAAAGCTGCAGTGCTATTATGTTTTAAAGTTCTTCTTATAAGAAGCCAAAAATAAAAACAACCCAAAGAAGACTTAGACTTATACTTAGACAACTTTTATATTCATTTTATATACACAGTGTATACAAAACGACATTTCGTTTTGTACAGCTTTCAGACAGTGAATGAGCAGCAGCTTAGCAGTGAAATGAACATTTCAACAACTTTCAACAATTTTCACTGGAGTGATCTGCTATAAATTAGTGCAAAGTGAAGAAACGGCTAAACTTTTTTTTTCTTCTCTTTCCAAATGTGTACAGTTACTAAGAAAGTTAGTAGAATGCTTATTTCTTTTTCTTCCTTGTTCTAAAGTCCTATTATCTGTGGAAAATGATTAAAATGACAAGAAACCATATATATATATATATATATATATATA
>NW_015151579.1:127520-139427 GCF_000732505.1 Cyprinodon variegatus | reverse complement strand
AGAACTAATAAGGCACTGCAGCCAGATACACATGCCTTTTTGCTGAAAGGTTTGTAGAAAATTAGCTCTCTTTGTTACTTATTGAATAAAACAACCAACCACTTGTTGTTTTCTTCTACAAAACTGTTAGAAATTTGTCATGGAAATAAAATGTAGTTTTTAGGTAGCACTATAAAGCCAGTCTCAACATATAGCTTTCCTATATGTCCTAAAATTAAACTACAACGATAGATGTAACACATCTTACATTTAAAAGTGTTCAGTTATGTGTAATTGCTTAATCTAAATTCATCCGCTTCGCTTTAACATTCATTTAAAAAAGTTTCACTTTGTATTATTTTTCAGTTATTTTACCGTCTTTTTTGTTGTGGGATTTATAGGAAAGAGCAAACTTATTTGGAAACCACATACCAATTTTAGAACCCCTGACAATAAACATCCCAACGGAAAGTTTCTTATGCAGTAAAAATAGCCACATGTTGGAATGCTTTTAGTCTCATTTCAAAATCTATTCTTTTTAGTGTGATTTTCACATATTAAATCAATCCAAAACAAGAACACTCTATCATTATTATTATTTTTAACGAAAAGGAAATTACATTTTTGGGGTTTTGCTGTTTCATTCGTTAGACTGATTCTTGCCAGTACACTTTATCATCTTTGAACTACTACAGCATTTAGTTACGATCGCTAATGAATGGGTTTTTCTGTATTTATATGACTTGTCCTTCAGTCCAGACTACTAACAAACAGTCTCTTTATCAAAAGTAAGCTTTTCATTTTTCCCCACGCATTTCCAAGCTTCACGTCTCTTTTATATTCCCTTTAAAGCACTTTTTGAGCCTTTGAATAAAGGCTTTATTTGTGAGGTGCTGCAACATCATGTGCTTATATAAAGTTCCTTTATCTTGTCAAACACATTTTAAATCCAGAAAAACATGTAGAATTTAGGCACTAAAATAAATTCCACTTGGCATATTTATTATAATTTGCTTAAGCAATGATGAAACAAACTTGTTTATATCACAAGGATAAATTCAAGGAGTTGGTTTCTAATTATTTATTTCAGCCATGAAAAGGGTCCCAAATCCACGTGGCCCGATACAAAAGAGTGACTATTTCTAGTTAAATCCCTAATGGACTGTGATAAACAACATTTTCTGGTTCAGTTTTAGTTTTCACACCCAGGTCTGCTAATGAGTAATGAAGTAAGTAGTATTTTTTTTCTACATCCCCTTTCAAATACATTAAAATCACAGAGTGCTTCATAAAAAAAATAATAAAAAAGAATATTACTCTTTGAAAACAAATGCAGCAATCTAACTGAAAGACAGTAGTTGTAAAGATGCCTTTAACTGCCTCCTAAAAGAGTCACTGGGGGTCATAAAGAGAAGAGAAAGTTTCAGAGCCTTGGGGCCATTGCCTGAAAAGTTGGATCCTCACGAGTGTTAAAATGAGTCTGTGGTCTCAGCATAAAAAGTCTGGTCAGATGATCTCCAAGTTCGAGGTGAACAGTAAAATCTAAATACGTTATGGATGTTTTCAAGAGCTTTGCCATTAGTCCTTTGATGTACAGGGAAGCAGTGCAAGGAGGCCAGAACATGCAAATGAACAGTATTCTCTTCTATTTCCTTCACATTATGGGCAGTTTAAAGACAATTTAATCTGATTTGCTGTGAAAGAAAAAATACTATTACAATAGTCCAAATGAGATGAGAAAAAAAGCATGCACCACCATTTCTAATCCATTTTTGACACCTAGATTCTTAACTTCAATCTTTTAGGATGATGAAGAGTATGGAGAATCTGTACAAGGAACTTAAACTAACTAGGCCAAAATTCCTCTAGAGTAAGTCAAATGACTAACTGCTCAACACCCTGGTTGGTGTTATATTTTAGGAGGCAATTACTTTTTAAGTGAGACCAGGTTGGTTTGGATGGTTGTCTTTAATTGATAATCTAAATCATCATCTGAAAACTGCATTTTATATTCACTGTATTAATATTTGTTTAAGGATCTGAAGATATCAGTGTGCAAACAAAACAAAAAAAAATGCAATCTGTAACAAGCAGATACTTCTTTGTGATTGAAGTTAAATAATTAGTTGGGTAATAAATTAATGACACTCAGAATCTTGGCTTCATGAAAAGCAACAAAAACAAAGGCTGAGAGACTTTGATGAAACACAATTTGTTACTTCAATGATAAAATCTTTACTTGAACTATGTGAAATTGTCAGACTATGCGATCAGTACTTTTATTTAGCTTTGCTGTTTGTATTATGCATTGATGGCCAACTTAGTCTTTCCTTTGGTGCTCTTTTTACATAGCTTTAAGCTCCAGAAAAACAAACATAAAAGGTTAGAGCTGCAATTCTGAACATAACTGAAAAGTTGTAAAAACTTTTAGGCCAAACTTTGGATCTAGTTCACATTAGTCATAGTTTAATACAACAGATACATCTTTTTCCTGTTAATTGATTTGACTGAGTAGGCAGATCTAATGGCCTGTCTATTTTGACTCTCAGACCTAAGGCTGTAGAATGAAACCAACACAATAGGCATGGATAGAAGCATGTGACCTTACATCTGAGGTCTGAGTTTTGCAGCTAAGGCTCAGTGACTTAAGATAGTTTCTATCAAACAAGAAGCTATTGCTTGTTTACAATTTGGGCAAAACTAAAGGATTTATGGAAAAAATTGTGTGCACTGTAAAAACTAATTACATGCACATCAGTTTCATGCTAATAGATCAGGTTATGGTTTTTAACCTTAGTACCAACCAACAAAATTATTACATGGTGTATGACTGGGAATATTTAAATAATATATATATTTTTTATACATTTCTCTCAAACTGTTCATCCATCTTCCATTGCCTGTCCAGCTCACAGGCGCTTATCTACTGCAGTCTTTGTACAGGGAAACACACCATGATGATTTTAAACTCCTGGATTTTAGTCACCCATAATCTATTTGTCTGCTTTTGGACTGTGGGAGGATGCCAAATGCAAACCATGCAGACTCTAGGTGAGGAATCAAACCCACAACCTCCTTGGTGCAAGTGTACTGTGCTACAAACTGCACCACCATGCAGCCCCATGTGCAGTCTTGATATACTCATCCTTTCAAAATGTTTTCCTCTATCAAAGCAGGGGGAAGAGAGATGTTTTTTCTTTCTTTAAAGTAGAGGCTGCTTTACCACACAGGGGTTTGATCCAAATACCTTGAATGAGTAAAGATACTTTAGCTTATGCAAAAGTAATTCCTATCCAAATTGTGCTGGTAGTTAGGAAGGAGCTAGGACTTGGAAGTGGGATGCTTCTTAACACCAATGCATTTAGCATTGGGACCTTCTGATGTTCCCACACATCAGTAGTAGCTATACAGATTAGTAAGAATGTTTTACTTGACCTTCATATATTTGGGGTTTAGAAGTAAGAGTTTTATTTTGTTTTTTGTAGTTCTTTTCTTGAAAGCTGTATTCCGAAATCTACCAGCATCTTTGATGTGTGTCTAGCTAAAGGTTGTCTGGATTTAATGCAGCAGTCTGCAGCTCCTTTACTACCCTGGATAGAGTTCTTACTAGACATTTATCAATTCATAAGCAGAGCTTGGAAATCCGTCAATTTTCACATGATGGGCTACGATTGGCGAGCTGTAGGTCATTACCAAGCCCACCGATTTTAAGCGCCGGTCATTGAATTTTTTTCTAAACGGACAAGCATCTTTCTCCTGCACTTGGTTCATGTTTTTGTTTGTGTTTTTAAGCTTCTGAGTAAATTGGTTTATCTCAGCATTGTCTCTTAGTCAGGCTGTTGAAAATATATAGTTTTTTTCTTGTTTCAAAAAGAACTTTCATTCAGTGTCATCAGATGTTTAGTTATATTTTCTAGTATTATTTTGATATTCTAATTAGTTACATTGTCTCCTGCCTATAATCTTTTCTCCTCAGGAGCAGAGGATGTCCAGAGCTGATTGGTCCTTCCTGGAACACCTGCTAGAGGAGGGCCAAGAGTACTCAACTGCAATTGGCCGAATCTGGCTCACTGTTCTCTTCCTTTTTCGCATGCTGGTCCTGGGAACAGCTGCTGAATCGGCTTGGGATGACGAGCAAGCCGACTTTGTCTGCAACACGAAGCAACCCGGCTGCACGGCTGTGTGCTACGATAGAGCCTTCCCCATATCCCACTTCCGCTACTTTGTGCTCCAGGTCATCTTTGTCTCCACTCCTACCATTTTCTACTTTGGATATGTGGCTATTAAAGGAGGGAAGGACACAAAAACTAAAGAGAGCAGAGGGGAAGTTGGGAGTAAAAACAGTGACATGGTAAAAAGGACAGAGGATACAAGTGTTAGCAAATATAATGCAGGACAGAAAGAGGAGGGACATCGTTTTGGGAATGGTTTAACATCTAAGGCATGTCCTGAGGCTCCAAAACTGAAAGGGGCCCTTCTTAGGGCATATGCATTCAGCATCTTCCTAAAGGTCCTCATAGAGGCGGGATTTATTGTCGGACTTTGGTTCCTATATGACGGCTTCTTCATGGCAGCCAGGTATGAATGCAATGGATTCCCGTGTCCTCATACCGTGGATTGCTTTGTCTCTCGACCCACAGAGAAAACCATTTTCACAATCTACACTCAGGTGATTGCTGGCATTTCCCTTTTACTCAACTTTATTGAACTCATCCATCTGTTGATGCTAGCCATCTCCTATCGGCTGGAGGACCGGCATCAGGACTACCTACCTCGATCAGAGCGGGTCCAAACAACTCCAGCAATTCAAATGGAGGAGTCCCGGGCTTACAGTTCTGGAAGAGACATCAGCGGTCCCACGCAGGGTGGGGAGGCTGAATCCCCTAGCAACCCTTGTGAAAGCTATGCTGATGCGGTAGTAGAGGTGAACTGGGAAGCGGAAGAGGCAGTGGACAATTTGCTTCCAAGCTACGTGAACTGCATGAAATCCACAAGGAAAACACATTCTAAACGAAGCAATCATTCAAAACATTCACATCAAACAGAAAAACATCTGAAAGGTGCCATTAAGGGACATACAAACCAGAAACACTATGTTTGATATTAGCTTTATGCACTTTCTTTTTGTTCTTGGTATGCCTGCACATGACACTTAACTAACAGGAGAACACAGTTTAAAGGATCGTGGTACAACAACCACTGCACTGTGAACTCCGTCCCTTAGAGGCAGACAGACATTTGGAGATTTTATATTATTTTCTTTTGATAAACAAACCTTTTCAAAATGAAGATTTTTTTTTGTGAACCTAGTGCCAAAGGCAAAGAAATGTGACTCAACAACAAGATTTAAGTCATAAGATGCCTTCCGGGCTATGTTTAATAGCCATTTGATGTGGAAAAAATAAGCGGAGGGGTCTGGCAAAGGGAACTACTTAGTGTTTATGCAAGGAAATTTAGATTTAAACATATTCCTCTGAGATTTGCACTGCAATCCCAAGAGTCTCCTGGAACTTTGTTCTCTCCTAATGGATTTGTGCTCTCTGTGGAATGTACTGGTCTCTGGCTCCCAGAAGGATAATTACGGCATAGATGCAGGCACGCATGCATGCACTCACACAATATGCTTATCTCTTTTCACCCAGTGAGCTCTGGTCAATCAAAAGTTAAAGATGTGGCCTTGGAAGGGCAAGAGGGGATGGGAAGAGGAGCCTAGTGGGATGGAACGCTACTTAGAGTGACCATAGCATTTAAACTATGAAGGAAATAACTCTACAAGTACTTGTTGATTTCATAGCTGGAAACTTTAATGAGTAATAGCTGCAGTACCTTCCAAACATATTATTTTTTATTGTTTGTTACATAACAACCACAAAATTCAATATTGGGTTTCTATCAAGTTGACGCAGAAAAAGAAAATTATGCATGGTTTCTGTTGCCTTGTACACACCATCCCCACCTTGAAACAAAGTGGTGCTAGCGTCATGTTGTGGGGTTGCAGGGATGCTGAAGCTGCTCAGAGGTGGTGGGAAGACCGACGAAGCCAAATATATATTTTTTCTACATTTATTTTAAACAAGTAACTGAAAAGTGTGGTGTGTATTTAAGTCTTTAGAAAGGACACTACTAGAGCTTCCTACAGGTTTTCCTGTAGGAAGCTCTAGAGCTGCCATCGATTTCCCCAGACAAGTATCCCCCCTCTCAACATAAAACTATAAAAAGAACAAAGATATAGGCTTCCTCTTTAACTTCATATTTTTGCACTATTATGTGTTGGTCTTTTATATAAAGTACTAATAGAATACATTGAAGTTTCAGGTTTGTAAAGCATGAAAAAAAAAAAAAGATTTAGTAATTGCACAATGAATGAACAAGAATCGGTACAGAAATGTACACATTCGATAAGTGGGGGTGAAAAATATACAGTATTTAAAGGTATTTTTGTAGTATTGTCAATGCTAGTCGATATATTTATTGCTTTTAGATTAATAAATAATTCTTCATTATTGAACATGATGATGTAAGTACATAATAAAGTCTAAAGAAGACAAAACTTCGCTGTTTGTTCTCTCATAAGGTTCAAGATGATCTATTGTGTCTCCATTTCTCTTTCATTTAACAACAAGGGTGAGTTTTTTTTGGGGGGGAGGGGGGGTTTCTTTATCCAACAATATACTTTCCCTATACAGCACAAAATCTTAATAGAAATATAAAGATATGGAAGAGTTTTTCATGATATCATCAGCGCAGCTTGCCAAGGGAACCAGTGGAGGGAAATAACTTTGATTTAATGTCTGTTTTCTAATCATGGGGTTATGGCTTTGCAGTGAAAAGAGGGCATCACTTATACAGTAGCACTAGCTTGTGCGAGCTGGAGCAGCGTTATGTGCTGTGTTTAATTTCCCCTAGAGAGGCCTGGCTGTTAATGCTTATTTTCTTGTGTAGAGGAACTTATAAAACTCTGACATCAGCACCCTCAGCAAAACCTGCTTATTTGTGATCTGATACAGCGTTGGGATTTTTTTTTTTTCAGCAGTGCAACACCTTCGGTTCAAAGAGGTCCTATGATAAACAGTTTTCCATGGTAATAAAAAGGGATTATTATAAAAAAAATAAGTGAACCTGTCTCAGAACAGCTTGAACTGTGGCTGAGGTTACAGAAAAATGGGAGCAAACAGCTAAATGATTTAGTTTTCCTTTGGGTTACCACAAATTTTTCAATAACGATGGGAAGGGGATGCTTCGGCCTTTTGGAGAGGAATGTGTTTTTGGCACACACCCATGTTAGGGATGAATTGGCCGGTGAGAAAACAAAAGTTACCAGGTTTAATGTCTGCCGCCGAACTCTGCTGGCACTTGTAAGCGGTCCTATTATCTCCAGTTTCCATTGTGGGCGCATGCGTGTTTTTTGTGATTTATTCTGTTTTCAGCGAAAAAGCCGAGAGGGTCAAGGAACACATTGCAGAGGTCGACCTGCGGCTGCCAGCCCAAGCCAGCAACAAATTTGTGGGGGAGTCTTTTTACATTATGTACTTATAGGTTAAAAGACAGGAAAAAACGAGTCCCTTTTCTATTCTTTTTACAGACTAAACACTCTTAAACTTTCAGGTTGACTTTTGATTGTGAGGTGAATTTTTATTATCTGTTTCATTGTGTGCTTCCACTGAAAACTCTGAGAAGCTTCAAAACCACTTATGGTTCCTCTCTCAGAACAATGGGGCATTAATAACCTTTATGTCAGTAACTCTTTTGATTATGTGTGATGTCTAGACTCCTTTCCTTCACCAAAGCAACCAGAAGGGGCAAAAATGTTTTAAAGGAGTGCTTAGAAGAAAGTATAAGAAATAGGCTTTATCTAAAGCTGTGATAAATACTCAAATAATACTATTATGTGGAAATAAGCTTTATCTGGACTTATCTGTAAAATGATTTCCAACAGTTATACAGGGCGTGTCTGAGTTCAGAGGTCACTTCTACCTTTACTTCCTGACATTGTGTGAGCCAACGTTTATACATTTTCTCAATTTATCCGTGAATACAGCCGATTAAAGCACATTCTTTAGATAAATCTTATTTACAGTAAATAGAAAGATAAATTCGGTCAAACATTTGTAAAGTTTCCATTTACTGCAATTACAGTCACTTTTTTTTATCTTACCAGGTTAAAATGATCAGTATGTGATAACACTACTTACTGAAAAATACATTTTATTTTATGGTATCTGGGTTTAATTGTGAGCTGCTCAGTGAAGCAGTGGGTAGCACTACTGCCTTGCAGCTAAGGTAGAAGGTTCGATTCTCTGCCTGGGGTCTTTCTGCATGGAGCTTGCATGTTCTCCCTGTGCATATGTGGGTTCTCCCCGGGTACTCCAGCTTCCTCCAACCGTCCAAAAACATGACTGTTACGTTAATTGGCTTCCCTAAATTCTCCTTAGGTATGAGTGTGTGAATGAATGGTTGTTTTTCCCGTTTGTCTCTGTGTTGCCCTGTGATGAACTGGTGACCTGTCCAGGGTGTACCCCGCCTCTCACCCGTAGACAGCTGGAGATAGGCACCAGCCCCCCTTGCGAGCCCAGCTGGGATAAAGCATGACAGAAAATGGATGGATGGATGGTATCAGGATTTAGATTTAGTCTCATTTTAATTCTTGAAGGTGAACTTTATCCATGCCGTCTCATGTATTATTCCTACTCTAAGTGGTTTTCATTCCTGCACTTCCTATTGGCTCTGACCAGTTCCCTGTTACTACAGAAGAATGGCACCTCCACATGATGCAGCCACCACCATGTTTCACTGAAGAGATGCAGTGTTCATGGTTAGTTTTGTTTAAGGCGTCATTTACATGGCAAACGGTAAACAGGACGTCTTTCTTTCTTTCTTTCTTTCTTTCTTTCTTTCTTTCTTTCTTTCTTTCTTTCTTTCTTTCTTTCTTTCTTTCTTTCTTTCTCTTACCTGCTAATGCTCCCCTTGTAAGTCTATCTTTATCGAAGCATTTCAGTTTGTAACCAACTATTATCTATCAGATCTATACTGAGTGCATAATCCAAAGACATTTCACTATTTAAAATCGAGTTCTGATACTTTTGGAAGGCGATTGTTGTGACAGGCCTGGCTGAGATTCTTTCTATGTGCTAAACAACATAAAATTTCTACCTGTCTCTAGAAGGTGTCCCTGATTAGACAAGAATCACCCATGCACAAATGTGGTTTGAGAAGTTGAGAAGGCGGACGGAATTTCACCCTACAAATCTCAAATGTTCATTTCCTCACTGATTAGCAAGGGCCGAACAGGCCTTGAAATAGAAGGTGCAGGATGGATAAGGCCAGTAAAGTTATGTAATATCTGTATTTTTAGATTAAGTCAGGCTGAGCTCTGTAGCATTGCATGTGGCTTCTTTCGATGACTTTTTGTTTACGCTGCAGAGAGCTCATTTGAGGAAAAGTCAAACATTGCCAACTCCTTTTGTTTTCCTTCACATCCGTTCAAACAATGCACAAGAATGGGTTTTGTCTGTATCTCAGACAATCTCCAGTTTGTGCACGGTGCCCTTCATTTGGGCATTTGAGTGATTCCAGAAAAACAAACCAAAAAAGGCTTTGACTGGTTCCTAAATTTAACTGCTGAGACAGGAAGTGAGTCTGTATCTGTTTCCTTTTCCAGTATTGTTAGTCCCTGGTGGATTAGTAGTCAGGGATTGTTACAAATGACAATGGTGCTGTGGTAGGTATAGCATTATTGTTTTGTTTTTGTTTCCCTGTGTTTGTTGACCAAATGCTGCAGTTGCTCCATCAAAACTCAATGAGTGAGGGAGAAAAAGGGACAAAATGCCTGATGTGTGGATTAAGGAATTCAGAAGGATCAGCCTGCAATCATATTTATACTTCCTGAATTTATTCAGAACCATTTTTTTTTTTTGTAATCTAAGAAGCAGGTCTTAAAAATGTTATGGTCTATCTGTTTGCTACATTTTGAAATGAAAAATGTTTTTATTCATCTTTTTTAATAAATATTGAGTTCAGTCATATTGGATCGATTCTGTTCTCCAACATCATTAAGAAGTAAGAAGTTTTACCTATGACAGTCAGTCAGATTAAGATTTAACCTTTATACTGTAAACACCAATATTACGTTAGGGCTCAACACCTGATAGCATTCCCTGTATCATTAAAAAAACCCATGCTGTTAATTTTGGAGGAAGAAAAAAATATATACAGTATACAACCAATTAACTTATAGTTTCAGTTAGCTCTACAGTTTAAGACCACTGGCCTATCTTTTATTGATCAGACAAGGAACACATGCAACACAATTACCGGACAGTTTTATAGTTATTAGTAAAGATTAATAATTATGAGAGAGAAGAAGAGATCAGCTGAAATTTTTATGCAAAAAGTTGATTCAAGATAAACTACTTTTTTCTGTCAGATCAATGACTGCATTTATTAAGATAATTCTCTAGTTTTCTAATCATACAGGTTGATTTATTTTTATAGGTGAAATTGATTGATTAATTGCAAGATCAACATCCATCCATCCATCTTTTCCCACTTATCCTTCAGGCTTGTGGTGGTTTCCGATGCCTATCTGGGCAAGGCAGGGCACCCCCTAGACACGTCGCTAGTCTGTTTATAGAAGCCAACAAACCAAACAGTCATGCTTTCAGACTGTGAGAGGAAGTAACCAGGGGGGAAGCCAGGCATGCACAGGGAAAGCCAGGCATGCACATGTAGAAAGATCCCAGGCTGGGATTCAAACATTCAACCTTCTTGCAGGAAGGCAGCAGTGCCAGTCTAGCTCTGCAAGATCAACATAAACACTTAACCACGATGCTAAGCTAATTAGCATCACCGAATTAGCATCACCAAAGGTTGTTTTTCCATGAATGTCCTGCTGACAATTATACATTTCAAAAAGATAAAGCCATGTTATGATAAATTATTTTACGAACCAGGAACAAGGAACAAGTGCAAGTGTCTACTTATGCCGTGTTACCGTCATTATTTAATCAGAGTTTAGATATGGAAAAGAAAACATATATAACATAAGCATGCACAAGTTTCAAATTCAACAAAAAACACAGAAAACTAACTGTAAATAAACAAAACTGTGAAGGTATTTGATAAATATGCAGGCTAACTTCGACAGAATTGCTTCAAATATTAACTGATATAAATATATGCCTCAGCCTTTCATTCTTTAAACTGTAGCACTGTAGCTACATATCACTGAATTAAATAAATACACATTTTCAGAAGTATAAGATGGTATATAAATATATTTTACTGCAGCCATGATTGAAAATATTTGCTTCTATATAAGGCAGCCATATTGGAGTTTGAGCTCAAGTTAGATGTTCAAGCTTGCTTGAACTCATAATGGAATGTTTAGTTGTTTTAAATGGTGATTGAGTCAGATATGTGGTGGGTAATGTTTGGTCTATTGAAAGGTTTTATCTGTCCCTTTGCAAATGGGTTTGGCTGACTTTTAAGCACAGATTCCAACATATCTGCAGTGTGCAGACTATAAATCTGATATTTGCGATAACGGTACTGCTGCTGAAGCTTCTCCAAAATGTTATTAGCACCCAGAACAGCAGTGAGAAGTTTGGTATCCATACTTTGTGTGTCTACTGTAATGGCAGAGCGTATTGGCGGTGAAGTCGGGAGAAGTCTGAACTTTTTTGAATCCATGGTCACTCGTAGCCTCTCCACCGGCTGCAGTGCTCAGTTTTTTTTCTCCCCAGTTACCCTCTATAGCTAGCCTGTGCCAGCCGTAGCCTGGCATTGGTGGTTTAGAGGTAATTTTTTCTCATATCTGCCCTCATCTTTTGGTAGAAGGTTTTCTTGGTATTCATAAATCTTTATGACTAAAACCACGTGTAAATATTCTGAGATTACTATCTGTGTTGCTATGTTTGCCCCTCCTAGGAT
>NW_015151579.1:119176-125623 GCF_000732505.1 Cyprinodon variegatus | reverse complement strand
GCTGTACATGCTCATACTTTTCATGTTCATACTTTTCAGTTGGCCAACATTTCTATAAATCCTTGTAATGTATGAATGTATGAATATAATATACAAGTTTCACTTTTTAAATGGAATTACTGAAATCAATCTACTTTTTCATGATATTCTAATTTTATGACCAGCACCTGTATATATATATATATATATACATATATATAAGACTAGACTATAAGACCAAAGACTAGGGTGTGCATTTACACACCCTAGTCTTTGGTAAGAGAATTAGCACAACAAATTGGACTTTTATAGAAAAACAATTCATGTAGTATTATATAGATGACCTTGAAACAGGGTTTCAAATATGTAGAAATTTATGACACATTCCAGGTTAATGGTGTGGCTTCATTTTTGCTGTATTCAACATTGTCTTTCTTTGTGGGCAAATAGATTTATCTTTGAAAGAGACAGTTTTAAGAAGAGACATTTTGACTGATATAGGTTAAGATGAGTTAAGGTCTACATGGGACGGCCATAGAAATAGGGCTGTGAATGTGTGTGTAGGTATCTGATAAAGGGATGTGGTGCCCATCCAGCAGGCAGACAGCTCTATTGTTCAGAACACCGTCTCCAGCCTGTCCATTCAGGATGTTGGATTGGACCTTCTCGAGTAGCATGAAATAAAAAAAGAACAGCCAGCATCACCCACACCCATTATCCCCATCCTACATCAGGAACAATAGCTAACACCCCCCTCATTTCCCAGGAGCCTCGGTGCTCCGTTCCCACAGTACTGTCCCGTTCTGAGGAGCTGGGGGCCATTGTTACGTGAATGACCTGTCCTCCGGTTGTTCCCAGGAGGACACACACACTTTTCACACAACACACTCACTGTAACTCTGAGTGCTACCTTTTACATCTTCACTCTGTGCCTTTTTCAATGCAAACTTCCTCCAGCCTTAAGTAATTGCTTTCTTCAAAAGTGTCTCGCCCAAAATCATTGGAGTGGAGTGGGTCATTTCACTGACAGCAAGCGTTGGAGCAGAGGTGAAAGAGCTTTAGATGTCTGCAGATAGTGCAGTATTTACTACTGTGGTGCCAGTGTAAGTCTGGGCTTCATAATCTCTCCCATTTCACAAGCTGGCAGGGTAATGTAGCAGAACATATCCTGGCACACCGCAAAAGCTGCAGACCACTTTTATTTTATTACCACAGAACCAGTCTGGGACCAACTTTACACCTCAAACAGTGGAATCAGTTTTGTTGCTCATTTGTCTCATTTGCCTGCTTCAGCCTGTGACTAATTCCAATTAGTTTTTATTTCCTGACCTCGTTTAGCTTTAACGATGAAGATCATAAAAATGGTCCTGACTGAAAATGTGAATTCTTACCAGCATATAAAATGTCAGATCGCATATTAACTTTAATTCTAACCAGTTTTTGAAGCCATCAGAAAGAAAGAAAGAATAAAGGGTAAAACTAAACAAAAGATGCTGTTTGTTTGCTTTTTTTTTTATTTTTACTTTTTTTTTTTGTTGAGATGTCGAATGTCAGTATTTAAACCTGAATCATTTAAAAGGCTGCTCTATAGCAGAAATAATAAACAAGAAACAATCCGCAGCAAGTTTGTTTTGTTTTTATATTTGCCAACTAAATGCTTTGTCTCAGCAACATCTTAATGCTTACTCAGCTACAAAAGTCCAAGGAAACTGCTGCCATTATTTGATAAAATGGCAATCTTTCTTTAAAAAAAAAAGTAAACCCTCAGTAAGCACACATTAGTGGACTAGCATAATATAAGCCTGACTTTAATGAAAAATAGTGAATATTTGTCTAGAACAAGGAAAAGCAATATTTTTTGTGTTATTTTTATAGATACAAATCTAAAAATTATGATGTTAATCCTTTGAACCTCCATCTTTAGATGCAAGCAGAGTAACAGCTCTCTTAGACTATGTCTATAAATCCTCACACAGCCACTGAGATGTTTTTGTTAGTAAGATAGCCCGACTCAAACTAATTAGATGGGGGGGATCTTTGTGTAGTAGTTTAGGTCTGAACTTTGATTATGTTATTCTTAAATATTAATATACTTTCATGCAAACCTGTCAATTGTCTTTGCTCCCCTCTGGGAATTAGCTTTGGGGCATTCAATGCAGGGCCAGCAGATTACGAAACAGCTTCTTCCCCACCGCCATCAGACAGCTAAACTGTTGAGAAAACTAAATCATGTCACAGACTCTGCATCACGCTGACAAACCAGACCAAACCAAACCAAAACTACCGCATATTTGCACCATATATATTAATGCTCTGAACTTCCATATCAATGCGTTTTTTTGCACCATGTTTTTTTTTTCTCCCACAGTTTACATTTGACTACTGATGCACTTTAAGGAATGGGAATATTTTATGAACACTGTACAAAATAAATTTTATTTTGTGTACACTGTGTGTATACAAAATCCCAATAAAAGTTGTCTAACTGAGCTGTTTGCTTAGGTTGGTTGTTCTGCTGGAAAGTGAACCAATCTGCCAGACCTGAATATTTTCGTACTTTTTACAGGACTATCATATAGTTAGCTCCACTCCTCTTATCTGCATATGTGCCAGTGTTGAAAAGTCCTCACAGCATGTGATTCCACTTTGTTTCCACTGTGGGGATACAGAATACTCCCTGCTCATCACATTTTGTTAGAGGACAGAAAGTTCAACTCGACCCTGAATTTTATCAGAGCACCTTCTTTCTTAAGTTTGCCAAATCCCCTAAAGGCTAATTACAAACTGTGAATGGGATTTTAAACTGCTTTCCTTTAACTATTGTATTTTTACTAACCTTTCATAAAAGACATATGAGGTGTTCTGCTAAAAGATGCACTGTTAGCAGATTCTGCCATCAGAGCTTTAGGAATTCTGCAGTTTTTCCAAAATTACCAAGGGCCTCTGGACTGTGTCTATAATGAGCACCTGCCTTGTTAAACTTGCAGTTTAGGTGGATGTCTAAGTCTTGGAACGTGCTGCTATTGAACCATACTTTCTTACAATCCAATTTCCCTTTCAACTTTTCCATAACTTTATTTCTCTGCTATCTTCTTTGATCTATTACAGTGTTTGGTTACAGTAAAATTTGATGCTGTAAAACACTTTCATACTGAGAATAACCTACACACAGGTGTTAGGGTTATAAATCAGGTGTCTTCATGGGGTGAATAATTTCTTTGGATTTTTTTTCAGGAGTTTAAAATGTGAAGAACTAATGCAAACCCTACCCTTGTAAACAGTCACTAAAGAAGTAATTATAATTATTTGGTTGTAAAGGTGAAGCTAAGGTCGTTCTGAAACTTTATCTACAGCCTGTGTGGGGATTCTTCTCTTGAATCATGTTTGAAATCCTTTAACATCGCAAAGATGAATGACTATGTGAATTCCCTCCAGGAATAAGTTTCCTTTCCAAGCTAAATGAGAATTGTTCAGTTTCCTTTCTTTGTTTTTTATAGTGCCGAGTCTTATAACCAATGATGATTTTTCAAAAAGGCAAAGCAGTTCCACTCATAAGCACATCCTTTATTTAACATCATTTATTTGACACACAATTAACACATTTGGAGTAGACTAACCATCCACACTTTCTAAAATGAAAGCATTATGTTCAGGTTACGAAGACTCTACTCCTAAAAAGATTAGACATCTTGAGAAAACGGCTGTATTGCTGGCTTATTTTGACACATACCTTTAAAGGCCTTGTGGGACCAAATGATCAACAGAGAACCTTTTAACTTCCTGCAACATAATTACTCCTTAATTATTCACATTTAGAAAAAGTTATCCAGAAAAATATTGCAATTAAAAGCAACTTGAGTGACTTAAAAACAAAGTCACAACAAAACCTGGGTCATATTGATGTAATATGATGTGAATAAGTCAATAAATGTATTTGTACATGCAGACAAAAAAGACACACTGAATTAGATCAATACTGAAAGACCCTAAGGTCTAATAAATAGGTGGTTATTACAGTGGCTTTGCTAAAATCTTGATCTATCTGCATTTTCAAATCATGCGTATTCACTTATACAAGAGATGTTTACCTGATCTAAAGCAGTTGAAAGGGTATGTTTGGTTTCATTTTTGGAAATGATAAATGAGAAAGTGACATTCAGGTGAGTAGAACAATGGGTTCTACCCTTAGAGCACTTTCCTCCTGGTGAAAAACTGCAAAACACAAGTCTGTCACAATGACACGAGTTAGCTCTTCTCAGCTCTGTTCCTGTTGAGAGCTGCTTTAGGTGTGAACTCCAGTTTCTCTTTCAGGCTAAGCACCTGAGTGCTGTCTTTTCCCAACTGTTCCTGCAGCTTTCTTTCCTCCCTTAGTTCCAAGATGCTCTTTTCTTCCTCCCGAGGTTTAGGGGTCCCTCTAATGAACCACTCCAGGTGGTAGCCCACAGCGCCGACCACAAAAGCTACAGGAAAGGTGACGTAAGGCGCATAGGTGCGCATCGCAGTCCAAACTACAGGCCACATCACTGCACACTGCTTTGGATTAGAGGTAATCTGAAAGAGAAAAACATTTTTTTATAGCAAATAATGAACTGTGGAGATGGTTTTTCTGTTAAGAATATTTTAAGACATTTAAGAAAATATCCATTTTAACTTTTACTGCCAGTCATGTCCTTTCTAATAGCCCCCTCTTGTGGTTTGAAGTAGAATTGTATTATTAAACAATATTGGAGTTCTAAGTAAACCCATTTCAGTTTACAATTCCCCCATTGTGGGACAATAAAGGGATTTTCTATTCTATTCTAAACCCAAGAAAACTAAATAAAGTACAGCCTTTGTTCAGTTACAGAGTGGGATTTCATCGGCATAATACAAATTGATTAAATTAAGAATGATAAATTCAAAAGAAAATGTTGAATTAAACATTTTGATCCTGTCAAACTATTTTAATGGATTACATCAGCAAGACCAATTGGTTTCGGTAGTGCTCCTATTAACATTTCCAAACTACAGAAGGAAAAGCAGGGTTTTTCTTAAATGCCCTTACTGATCACTTTCTGACTTGATGTGTTAACTCATTTCAACTTCAATATTTTGATAGGGAGCCCCACCTGTTGCATAAAGATGTTAGCAGCAGCTGAGTGTTGTGTCTCAAACTAAACGTTGCAAGAATGTACTGCATTTCTTTGCAAAAAAGATTTCCAATGATTATTGTCAGTTTATTAATATTGATATGATTTGGTTATTTGTTACCAGCTTGGTTTACATGTAAATAATATAAGCAACTGGTAGGGCTATGATCCTTTTTTTAATATATGCTGCCAGGACAAACATTAAGTTGTACTTTGTTGTTGCCACAACTACGCTTTGCTAACTAAAACTGGGGCTAAATATCCTAGGTAAAAAAAAAGAAGTATCCACTAAAACTAGTTTTTTTCTTATTTTTTAATAGCAATCTTGAAAAAAGACACATAACACCATTTATAAAAAGTGAGAGGTTTGGTCTGTCGTGTCCTTCTTACGTCCTTACAAAGGGTGAAAACAAGAGTAAAGCAGGACAATTCAGATCTAGGCTGGACCACAGTAGCAGCCAGTCAACTTTAAATCTTAAAAAGACAATTAAAATGACTTCGCAGGTCTAATGTAAGCCGGATTAAAAAGCTAACCTTTCTGAATGGTATGGTGTTTATTTTAAGTCCAGTACTTTACGCATCACTTTGTTCAGATAAATTACAGTTAAATATAAATTATTCTAACGCAATTCGCCATGTTGGCTCCAAACACCGTTAAGCAAAAACTGCCCAGAAGGACAGTGCCTCCGACTAGAAACACGCAAAACACAGACACTGGTGTACTTAGTAGAAAAAAGTCCAAACAAAAACAAATTAAATACTATTTAGGCTGACATTAATTCATTTCATAAGACCACACTCACCTCTGCCGTTGACACATTTGCTCTGAATAGACGTCATTTCCGTGTCTGATTACTTCCTTCTGGGTGAAACGTCATTGGCTGACTACCTCCCAAAGTTTTTCTTTTTTTTGTTGCTTCATTTGTTCTACCGCCACCTACTGGTAAATACGATACTGCATTGAGTACCCTGCAAATAATAAAAACTACAAAAGGTTTACAATCATACCTTGAACAGTTTCTTCGACACACACTAGTAATTCAGATGAATAAATAATCTGTAACTTCAAATAAAATATTTGGATAGCAAATGTTTTATTTGAAATATAACTGTGTGAATTTTTCTTTATTTGTCATATAAAGAGAAATGTACTAAAGGAATGTAGATGAAGTCAAATTCCTTGTAAGTGCAAATCTAATTGGTAATAAATCAGATTCTGATTCTGAACAGAGTACCTGTAGGTTCCCTAAATGTATTATATTTGACACACAATTTTAAACGAGGAATTGTGTGTGTGTATATACTGTATATATATAATTGTGTGTATATATATATATAT